>NC_060193.1:54641245-54803745 GCF_021184085.1 Oncorhynchus gorbuscha
TCTGTAACCTGTCTGTAATGTGTTGTCTGTAACCTGTCTGTAATGTGTTGTCTGTTGTCTGTATGTGTTGTCTGTAATCTGTAATGTTGTCTGTAACCTATCTGTAATGTGTTGTCTGTAACCTGTCTGTAACCTGTCTGTAACCTGTCTGTAATGTGTTGTCTGTAACCTATCTGTAATGTGTTGTCTGTAACCTATCTGTAATGTGTTGTCTGTAACCTATCTGTAATGTGTTGTCTGTAACCTATCTGTAATGTGTTGTCTGTAACCTATCTGTAATGTGTTGTCTGTAACCTATCTGTAATGTGTTGTCTGTATCCTATCTGTAATGTGTTGTCTGTAACCTATCTGTAATGTGTTGTCTGTATCCTATATATAATGTGTTGTCTGTAACCTATCTGTAATGTGTTGTCTGTAACCTATCTGTAATGTGTTGTCTGTAACCTATCTGTAATATGTTGTCTGTAACCTATCTGTAATGGGTTGTTTGTATCCTGTCTGTAACCTATCTGTAATGTGTTGTCTGTAACCTATCTGTAATGTGTTGTCTGTAACCTATCTGTAATGGGTTGTTTGTATCCTGTCTGTAACCTGTCTGTAATGGTTTGTTTGTGCCCTACCTGTAATGTGTTGTCTGTAACCTGTCTGTAACCTGTATGTAACGTGTTGTCTGTAACCTGTCTATAACCTGTCTGTAACCGATCTGTATTGTGTTGTCTATAACCTATCTGTAATGTGTTGTCTGTAACCTGTCTGTAATGTGTTGTCTGTAACCTGTCTGTAACCTGTCTGTAATGTGTTGTCTGTAACCTGTCTATAACCTGTCTGTAAACGATCTGTAACCTGTCTGTAATGTGTTGTCTGTAACCTGTCTATAACCTGTCTGTAAACGATCTGTAACCTGTCTGTAATGTGTTGTCTGTAACCTGTCTGTAACCTGTCTGTAACCGATCTGTAATGTGTTGTCTGTAACCTGTCTGTAACCTATCTGTAACGTGTTGTCTGTAACCTGTCTATAACCTGTCTGTAACCGATCTGTAATGTGTTGTCTGTAACCTGTCTGTAATGTGTTGTCTGTAACCTATCTGTAATGGGTTGTTTGTATCCTGTCTGTAACCTATCTGTAATGTGTTGTCTGTAACCTGTCTGTAACCTGTCTGTAATGTGTTGTCTGTAACCTATCTGTAATCTGTTGTCTGTAACCTGTCTGTAATGTGTTGTCTGTAACCTATCTGTAATGGGTTGTTTGTATCCTGTCTGTAACCTATCTGTAATGTGTTGTCTGTAACCTATCTGTAATGTGTTGTCTGTAACCTATCTGTAATGTGTTGTCTGTAACCTGTCTGTAACCTGTCTGTAACCTGTCTGTAATGTGTTGTCTGTAACCTGTCTGTAATGTGTTGTCTGTAACCTGTCTGTAATGTGTTGTCTATAACCTGTCTGTAATGTGTTGTCTGTAACCTATCTGTAATGTGTTGTCTGTAACCTGTCTGTAACCTGTCTGTAACCTGTCTGTAATGTGTTGTCTGTAACCTATCTGTAATGTGTTGTCTGTAACCTATCTGTAATGTGTTGTCTGTAACCTATCTGTAATGTGTTGTCTGTAACCTATCTGTAATGTGTTGTCTGTAACCTATCTGTAATGTGTTGTCTGTAACCTATCTGTAATGTGTTGTCTGTGACCTATCTGTAATGTGTTGTCTGTAACCTATCTGTAATGTGTTGTCTGTAACCTGTCTGTAACCTGTCTGTAATGTGTTGTATGTAACCTATCTGTAATCTGTTGTCTGTAACCTGTCTGTAATGTGTTGTCTGTAACCTATCTGTAATGGGTTGTTTGTATCCTGTCTGTAACCTATCTGTAATGTGTTGTCTGTAACCTATCTGTAATGTGTTGTCTGTAACCTATCTGTAATGTGTTGTCTGTAACCTGTCTGTAACCTGTCTGTAACCTGTCTGTAATGTGTTGTCTGTAACCTGTCTGTAATGTGTTGTCTGTAACCTGTCTGTAATGTGTTGTCTATAACCTGTCTGTAATGTGTTGTCTGTAACCTATCTGTAATGTGTTGTCTGTAACCTGTCTGTAACCTGTCTGTAACCTGTCTGTAACCTGTCTGTAATGTGTTGTCTGTAACCTATCTGTAATGTGTTGTCTGTAACCTATCTGTAATGTGTTGTCTGTAACCTATCTGTAATGTGTTGTCTGTAACCTATCTGTAATGTGTTGTCTGTAACCTATCTGTAATGTGTTGTCTGTAACCTATCTGTAATGTGTTGTCTGTAACCTATCTGTAATGTGTTGTCTGTATCCTATCTGTAATGTGTTGTCTGTAACCTATCTGTAATGTGTTGTCTGTATCCTATATATAATGTGTTGTCTGTAACCTATCTGTAATGTGCTGTCTGTAACCTATCTGTAATGTGTTGTCTGTAACCTATCTGTAATATGTTGTCTGTAACCTATCTGTAATGGGTTGTTTGTATCCTGTCTGTAACCTATCTGTAATGTGTTGTCTGTAACCTATCTGTAATGTGTTGTCTGTAACCTATCTGTAATGGGTTGTTTGTATCCTGTCTGTAACCTGTCTGTAATGGTTTGTTTGTGCCCTACCTGTAATGTGTTGTCTGTAACCTGTCTGTAACCTGTATGTAACGTGTTGTCTGTAACCTGTCTATAACCTGTCTGTAACCGATCTGTATTGTGTTGTCTATAACCTATCTGTAATGTGTTGTCTGTAACCTGTCTGTAATGTGTTGTCTGTAACCTGTCTATAACCTGTCTGTAAACGATCTGTAACCTGTCTGTAATGTGTTGTCTGTAACCTGTCTGTAACCTGTCTGTAACCGATCTGTAATGTGTTGTCTGTAACCTGTCTGTAACCTATCTGTAACGTGTTGTCTGTAACCTGTCTATAACCTGTCTGTAACCGATCTGTAATGTGTTGTCTGTAACCTGTCTGTAATGTGTTGTCTGTAACCTATCTGTAATGGGTTGTTTGTATCCTGTCTGTAACCTATCTGTAATGTGTTGTCTGTAACCTGTCTGTAACCTGTCTGTAATGTGTTGTCTGTAACCTATCTGTAATCTGTTGTCTGTAACCTGTCTGTAATGTGTTGTCTGTAACCTATCTGTAATGGGTTGTTTGTATCCTGTCTGTAACCTATCTGTAATGTGTTGTCTGTAACCTGTCTGTAACGTGTTGTCTGTAACCTGTCTGTAAAGTGTTGTCTGTAACCTGTCTGTAATGTGTTGTCTATAACCTGTCTGTAATGTGTTGTCTGTAACCTGTCTGTAATGTGTTGTCTGTAACCTGTCTGTAACGTGTAACGTGTTGTCTGTAACCTATCTATAACCTGTCTGTAATGTGTTGTCTGTAACCTATCTGTAACCTGTCTGTTGTCTGTAACCTGTCTGTAATGTGTTGTCTGTAACCTGTCTATAACCTGTCTGTAATGTGTTGTCTGTAACCTGTCTGTAATGTGTTGTCTGTAACCTATCTGCAACCTGTCTATAACATGTCTGTAATGTGTTGTCTGTAACCTATCTGTAATGTGTTGTCTGTATCCTATCTGTAATGTGTTGTCTGTAACCTATCTGTAATGTGTTGTCTGTATCCTATCTATAATGTGTTGTCTGTAACCTATCTGTAATGTGTTGTCTGTAACCTATCTGTAATGTGTTGTCTGTAACCTATCTGTAATATGTTGTCTGTAACCTATCTGTAATGGGTTGTTTGTATCCTGTCTGTAACCTATCTGTAATGTGTTGTCTGTAACCTATCTGTAATGTGTTGTCTGTAACCTATCTGTAATGGGTTGTTTGTATCCTGTCTGTAACCTGTCTGTAATGGTTTGTTTGTGTCCTACCTGTAATGTGTTGTCTGTAACCTGTCTGTAACCTGTATGTAACGTGTTGTCTGTAACCTGTCTATAACCTGTCTGTAACCGATCTGTATTGTGTTGTCTATAACCTATCTGTAATGTGTTGTCTGTAACCTGTCTGTAATGTGTTGTCTGTAACCTGTCTGTAACCTGTCTGTAATGTGTTGTCTGTAACCTGTCTATAACCTGTCTGTAAACGATCTGTAACCTGTCTGTAATGTGTTGTCTGTAACCTGTCTGTAACCTGTCTGTAACCGATCTGTAATGTGTTGTCTGTAACCTGTCTGTAACCTATCTGTAACGTGTTGTCTGTAACCTGTCTATAACCTGTCTGTAACCGATCTGTAATGTGTTGTCTGTAACCTGTCTGTAATGTGTTGTCTGTAACCTATCTGTAATGGGTTGTTTGTATCCTGTCTGTAACCTATCTGTAATGTGTTGTCTGTAACCTGTCTGTAACCTGTCTGTAATGTGTTGTCTGTAACCTATCTGTAATCTGTTGTCTGTAACCTGTCTGTAATGTGTTGTCTGTAACCTATCTGTAATGGGTTGTTTGTATCCTGTCTGTAACCTATCTGTAATGTGTTGTCTGTAACCTATCTGTAATGTGTTGTCTGTAACCTATCTGTAATGTGTTGTCTGTAACCTGTCTGTAACCTGTCTGTAATGTGTTGTCTGTAACGTATCTGTAATGTGTTGTCTGTAACCTATCTGTAATGTGTTGTCTGTAACGTATCTGTAATGTGTTGTCTGTAACCTGTCTGTAACCTGTCTGTAATGTGTTGTCTATAACCTATCTGTAATGTGTTGTCTGTAACCTATCTGTAATGTGGTGTCTGTAACCTGTCTGTAACCTGTCTGTAATGTGTTGTCTGTAACCTATCTGTAATGTGTTGTCTGTAACCTATCTGTAATGTGTTGTCTGTAACCTATCTGTAATGTGTTGTCTGTAACCTATCTGTAATGTGTTGTCTGTAACCTATCTGTAATGTGTTGTCTGTAACCTATCTGTAATGTGTTGTCTGTAACCTGTCTGTAACCTATCTGTAATGTGTTGTCTGTAACCTGTCTGTAATGGGTTGTCTGTAACCTATCTGTAATGTGTTGTCTGTAACCTGTCTGTATCCTGTCTGTAATGTGTTGTCTGTAACCTGTCTGTAACCTATCTGTAATGTGTTGTCTGTAACCTATCTGTAATCTCTGTAACCTATCTGTAATGTGTTGTCTGTAACCTGTCTGTAACCTGTCTGTAACCTGTCTGTAATGTGTTGTCTGTAACCTGTCTGTAATGTGTTGTCTGTAACCTGTCTGTAATGTGTTGTCTATAACCTGTCTGTAATGTGTTGTCTGTAACCTATCTGTAATGTGTTGTCTGTAACCTGTCTGTAACCTGTCTGTAATGTGTTGTCTGTAACCTATCTGTAATGTGTTGTCTGTAACCTATCTGTAATGTGTTGTCTGTAACCTATCTGTAATGTGTTGTCTGTAACCTATCTGTAATGTGTTGTCTGTAACCTATCTGTAATGTGTTGTCTGTAACCTATCTGTAATGTGTTGTCTGTAACCTATCTGTAATGTGTTGTCTGTAACCTATCTGTAATGTGTTGTCTGTAACCTGTCTGTAACCTGTCTGTAATGTGTTGTCTGTAACCTATCTGTAATCTGTTGTCTGTAACCTGTCTGTAATGTGTTGTCTGTAACCTATCTGTAATGGGTTGTTTGTATCCTGTCTGTAACCTATCTGTAATGTGTTGTCTGTAACCTATCTGTAATGTGTTGTCTGTAACCTATCTGTAATGTGTTGTCTGTAACCTGTCTGTAACCTGTCTGTAACCTGTCTGTAATGTGTTGTCTGTAACCTGTCTGTAATGTGTTGTCTGTAACCTGTCTGTAATGTGTTGTCTATAACCTGTCTGTAATGTGTTGTCTGTAACCTATCTGTAATGTGTTGTCTGTAACCTGTCTGTAACCTGTCTGTAACCTGTCTGTAACCTGTCTGTAATGTGTTGTCTGTAACCTATCTGTAATGTGTTGTCTGTAACCTATCTGTAATGTGTTGTCTGTAACCTATCTGTAATGTGTTGTCTGTAACCTATCTGTAATGTGTTGTCTGTAACCTATCTGTAATGTGTTGTATGTAACCTATCTGTAATCTGTTGTCTGTAACCTGTCTGTAATGTGTTGTCTGTAACCTATCTGTAATGGGTTGTTTGTATCCTGTCTGTAACCTATCTGTAATGTGTTGTCTGTAACCTATCTGTAATGTGTTGTCTGTAACCTATCTGTAATGTGTTGTCTGTAACCTGTCTGTAACCTGTCTGTAACCTGTCTGTAATGTGTTGTCTGTAACCTGTCTGTAATGTGTTGTCTGTAACCTGTCTGTAATGTGTTGTCTATAACCTGTCTGTAATGTGTTGTCTGTAACCTATCTGTAATGTGTTGTCTGTAACCTGTCTGTAACCTGTCTGTAACCTGTCTGTAACCTGTCTGTAATGTGTTGTCTGTAACCTATCTGTAATGTGTTGTCTGTAACCTATCTGTAATGTGTTGTCTGTAACCTATCTGTAATGTGTTGTCTGTAACCTATCTGTAATGTGTTGTCTGTAACCTATCTGTAATGTGTTGTCTGTAACCTATCTGTAATGTGTTGTCTGTAACCTATCTGTAATGTGTTGTCTGTATCCTATCTGTAATGTGTTGTCTGTAACCTATCTGTAATGTGTTGTCTGTATCCTATATATAATGTGTTGTCTGTAACCTATCTGTAATGTGCTGTCTGTAACCTATCTGTAATGTGTTGTCTGTAACCTATCTGTAATATGTTGTCTGTAACCTATCTGTAATGGGTTGTTTGTATCCTGTCTGTAACCTATCTGTAATGTGTTGTCTGTAACCTATCTGTAATGTGTTGTCTGTAACCTATCTGTAATGGGTTGTTTGTATCCTGTCTGTAACCTGTCTGTAATGGTTTGTTTGTGCCCTACCTGTAATGTGTTGTCTGTAACCTGTCTGTCTGTATGTAACGTGTTGTCTGTAACCTGTCTATAACCTGTCTGTAACCGATCTGTATTGTGTTGTCTATAACCTATCTGTAATGTGTTGTCTGTAACCTGTCTGTAATGTGTTGTCTGTAACCTGTCTATAACCTGTCTGTAAACGATCTGTAACCTGTCTGTAATGTGTTGTCTGTAACCTGTCTGTAACCTGTCTGTAACCGATCTGTAATGTGTTGTCTGTAACCTGTCTGTAACCTATCTGTAACGTGTTGTCTGTAACCTGTCTATAACCTGTCTGTAACCGATCTGTAATGTGTTGTCTGTAACCTGTCTGTAATGTGTTGTCTGTAACCTATCTGTAATGGGTTGTTTGTATCCTGTCTGTAACCTATCTGTAATGTGTTGTCTGTAACCTGTCTGTAACCTGTCTGTAATGTGTTGTCTGTAACCTATCTGTAATCTGTTGTCTGTAACCTGTCTGTAATGTGTTGTCTGTAACCTATCTGTAATGGGTTGTTTGTATCCTGTCTGTAACCTATCTGTAATGTGTTGTCTGTAACCTATCTGTAATGTGTTGTCTGTAACCTATCTGTAATGTGTTGTCTGTGTTGTCTGTAACCTGTCTGTAACCTGTCTGTAATGTGTTGTTTATATAACCTATCTATAACCTGTCTGTAACCGATCTGTAATGTGTTGTCATTAACCTGTCTGTAACATGTTGTCTGTAACCTGTCTGTAATGTGTTGTCTGTAACCTATCTGTAATGTGTTGTCTGTAACCTGTCTGTAACGTGTTGTCTGTAACCTGTCTGTAAAGTGTTGTCTGTAACCTGTCTGTAATGTGTTGTCTATAAATAACGTGTTGTCTGTAACCTGTCTGTAATGTGTTGTCTGTAACCTGTCTGTAACGTGTTGTCTGTAACCTATCTATAACCTGTCTGTAATGTGTTGTCTGTAACCTATCTATAACCTGTCTGTAACATGTCTGTAACCTGTCTGTAATGTGTTGTCTGTAACCTGTCTATAACCTGTCTGTAATGTGTTGTCTGTAACCTGTCTGTAATGTGTTGTCTGTAACCTATCTGCAACCTGTCTATAACATGTCTGTAATGTGTTGTCTGTAACCTATCTGTAATGTGTTGTCTGTAACCTATCTGTAATGTGTTGTCTGTAACCTATCTGTAATGTGTTGTCTGTATCCTATCTATAATGTGTTGTCTGTAACCTATCTGTAATGTGTTGTCTGTAACCTATCTGTAATGTGTTGTCTGTAACCTATCTGTAATATGTTGTCTGTAACCTATCTGTAATGGGTTGTTTGTATCCTGTCTGTAACCTATCTGTAATGTGTTGTCTGTAACCTATCTGTAATGTGTTGTCTGTAACCTATCTGTAATGTGTTGTCTGTAACCTGTCTGTAACCTGTCTGTAACCTGTCTGTAATGTGTTGTCTGTAACCTGTCTGTAATGTGTTGTCTGTTGTCTGTAATGTGTTGTCTATAACCTGTCTGTAATGTGTTGTCTGTAACCTATCTGTAATGTGTTGTCTGTAACCTGTCTGTAACCTGTCTGTAACCTGTCTGTAACCTGTCTGTAATGTGTTGTCTGTAACCTATCTGTAATGTGTTGTCTGTAACCTATCTGTAATGTGTTGTCTGTAACCTATCTGTAATGTGTTGTCTGTAACCTATCTGTAATGTGTTGTCTGTAACCTATCTGTAATGTGTTGTATGTAACCTATCTGTAATCTGTTGTCTGTAACCTGTCTGTAATGTGTTGTCTGTAACCTATCTGTAATGGGTTGTTTGTATCCTGTCTGTAACCTATCTGTAATGTGTTGTCTGTAACCTATCTGTAATGTGTTGTCTGTAACCTATCTGTAATGTGTTGTCTGTAACCTGTCTGTAACCTGTCTGTAACCTGTCTGTAATGTGTTGTCTGTAACCTGTCTGTAATGTGTTGTCTGTAACCTGTCTGTAATGTGTTGTCTATAACCTGTCTGTAATGTGTTGTCTGTAACCTATCTGTAATGTGTTGTCTGTAACCTGTCTGTAACCTGTCTGTAACCTGTCTGTAACCTGTCTGTAATGTGTTGTCTGTAACCTATCTGTAATGTGTTGTCTGTAACCTATCTGTAATGTGTTGTCTGTAACCTATCTGTAATGTGTTGTCTGTAACCTATCTGTAATGTGTTGTCTGTAACCTATCTGTAATGTGTTGTCTGTAACCTATCTGTAATGTGTTGTCTGTAACCTATCTGTAATGTGTTGTCTGTATCCTATCTGTAATGTGTTGTCTGTAACCTATCTGTAATGTGTTGTCTGTATCCTATATATAATGTGTTGTCTGTAACCTATCTGTAATGTGCTGTCTGTAACCTATCTGTAATGTGTTGTCTGTAACCTATCTGTAATATGTTGTCTGTAACCTATCTGTAATGGGTTGTTTGTATCCTGTCTGTAACCTATCTGTAATGTGTTGTCTGTAACCTATCTGTAATGTGTTGTCTGTAACCTATCTGTAATGGGTTGTTTGTATCCTGTCTGTAACCTGTCTGTAATGGTTTGTTTGTGCCCTACCTGTAATGTGTTGTCTGTAACCTGTCTGTAAGCTGTATGTAACGTGTTGTCTGTAACCTGTCTATAACCTGTCTGTAACCGATCTGTATTGTGTTGTCTATAACCTATCTGTAATGTGTTGTCTGTAACCTGTCTGTAATGTGTTGTCTGTAACCTGTCTATAACCTGTCTGTAAACGATCTGTAACCTGTCTGTAATGTGTTGTCTGTAACCTGTCTGTAACCTGTCTGTAACCGATCTGTAATGTGTTGTCTGTAACCTGTCTGTAACCTATCTGTAACGTGTTGTCTGTAACCTGTCTATAACCTGTCTGTAACCGATCTGTAATGTGTTGTCTGTAACCTGTCTGTAATGTGTTGTCTGTAACCTATCTGTAATGGGTTGTTTGTATCCTGTCTGTAACCTATCTGTAATGTGTTGTCTGTAACCTGTCTGTAACCTGTCTGTAATGTGTTGTCTGTAACCTATCTGTAATCTGTTGTCTGTAACCTGTCTGTAATGTGTTGTCTGTAACCTATCTGTAATGGGTTGTTTGTATCCTGTCTGTAACCTATCTGTAATGTGTTGTCTGTAACCTATCTGTAATGTGTTGTCTGTAACCTATCTGTAATGTGTTGTCTGTAACCTGTCTGTAACCTGTCTGTAATGTGTTGTTTATATAACCTATCTATAACCTGTCTGTAACCGATCTGTAATGTGTTGTCATTAACCTGTCTGTAACATGTTGTCTGTAACCTGTCTGTAATGTGTTGTCTATAACCTATCTGTAATGTGTTGTCTGTAACCTGTCTGTAACGTGTTGTCTGTAACCTGTCTGTAAAGTGTTGTCTGTAACCTGTCTGTAATGTGTTGTCTATAACCTGTCTATAACGTGTTGTCTGTAACCTGTCTGTAACGTGTTGTCTGTAACCTGTCTGTAACGTGTTGTCTGTAACCTATCTATAACCTGTCTGTAATGTGTTGTCTGTAACCTATCTATAACCTGTCTGTAACATGTCTGTAACCTGTCTGTAATGTGTTGTCTGTAACCTGTCTATAACCTGTCTGTAATGTGTTGTCTGTAACCTGTCTGTAATGTGTTGTCTGTAACCTATCTGCAACCTGTCTATAACATGTCTGTAATGTGTTGTCTGTAACCTATCTGTAATGTGTTGTCTGTATCCTATCTGTAATGTGTTGTCTGTAACCTATCTGTAATGTGTTGTCTGTATCCTATCTATAATGTGTTGTCTGTAACCTATCTGTAATGTGTTGTCTGTAACCTATCTGTAATGTGTTGTCTGTAACCTATCTGTAATATGTTGTCTGTAACCTATCTGTAATGGGTTGTTTGTATCCTGTCTGTAACCTATCTGTAATGTGTTGTCTGTAACCTATCTGTAATGTGTTGTCTGTAACCTATCTGTAATGGGTTGTTTGTATCCTGTCTGTAACCTGTCTGTAATGGTTTGTTTGTGTCCTACCTGTAATGTGTTGTCTGTAACCTGTCTGTAACCTGTATGTAACGTGTTGTCTGTAACCTGTCTATAACCTGTCTGTAACCGATCTGTATTGTGTTGTCTATAACCTATCTGTAATGTGTTGTCTGTAACCTGTCTGTAATGTGTTGTCTGTAACCTGTCTGTAACCTGTCTGTAATGTGTTGTCTGTAACCTGTCTATAACCTGTCTGTAAACGATCTGTAACCTGTCTGTAATGTGTTGTCTGTAACCTGTCTGTAACCTGTCTGTAACCGATCTGTAATGTGTTGTCTGTAACCTGTCTGTAACCTATCTGTAACGTGTTGTCTGTAACCTGTCTATAACCTGTCTGTAACCGATCTGTAATGTGTTGTCTGTAACCTGTCTGTAATGTGTTGTCTGTAACCTATCTGTAATGGGTTGTTTGTATCCTGTCTGTAACCTATCTGTAATGTGTTGTCTGTAACCTGTCTGTAACCTGTCTGTAATGTGTTGTCTGTAACCTATCTGTAATCTGTTGTCTGTAACCTGTCTGTAATGTGTTGTCTGTAACCTATCTGTAATGGGTTGTTTGTATCCTGTCTGTAACCTATCTGTAATGTGTTGTCTGTAACCTATCTGTAATGTGTTGTCTGTAACCTATCTGTAATGTGTTGTCTGTAACCTGTCTGTAACCTGTCTGTAATGTGTTGTCTGTAACGTATCTGTAATGTGTTGTCTGTAACCTATCTGTAATGTGTTGTCTGTAACGTATCTGTAATGTGTTGTCTGTAACCTGTCTGTAACCTGTCTGTAATGTGTTGTCTATAACCTATCTGTAATGTGTTGTCTGTAACCTATCTGTAATGTGGTGTCTGTAACCTGTCTGTAACCTGTCTGTAATGTGTTGTCTGTAACCTATCTGTAATGTGTTGTCTGTAACCTATCTGTAATGTGTTGTCTGTAACCTATCTGTAATGTGTTGTCTGTAACCTATCTGTAATGTGTTGTCTGTAACCTATCTGTAATGTGTTGTCTGTAACCTATCTGTAATGTGTTGTCTGTAACCTGTCTGTAACCTATCTGTAATGTGTTGTCTGTAACCTGTCTGTAATGGGTTGTCTGTAACCTATCTGTAATGTGTTGTCTGTAACCTGTCTGTATCCTATCTGTAATGTGTTGTCTGTAACCTGTCTGTAACCTATCTGTAATGTGTTGTCTGTAACCTATCTGTAATGTGTTGTCTGTAACCTATCTGTAATGTGTTGTCTGTAACCTGTCTGTAACCTGTCTGTAACCTGTCTGTAATGTGTTGTCTGTAACCTGTCTGTAATGTGTTGTCTGTAACCTGTCTGTAATGTGTTGTCTATAACCTGTCTGTAATGTGTTGTCTGTAACCTATCTGTAATGTGTTGTCTGTAACCTGTCTGTAACCTGTCTGTAACCTGTCTGTAATGTGTTGTCTGTAACCTATCTGTAATGTGTTGTCTGTAACCTATCTGTAATGTGTTGTCTGTAACCTATCTGTAATGTGTTGTCTGTAACCTATCTGTAATGTGTTGTCTGTAACCTATCTGTAATGTGTTGTCTGTAACCTATCTGTAATGTGTTGTCTGTAACCTATCTGTAATGTGTTGTCTGTAACCTATCTGTAATGTGTTGTCTGTAACCTGTCTGTAACCTGTCTGTAATGTGTTGTCTGTAACCTATCTGTAATCTGTTGTCTGTAACCTGTCTGTAATGTGTTGTCTGTAACCTATCTGTAATGGGTTGTTTGTATCCTGTCTGTAACCTATCTGTAATGTGTTGTCTGTAACCTATCTGTAATGTGTTGTCTGTAACCTATCTGTAATGTGTTGTCTGTTGTCTGTAACCTGTCTGTAACCTGTCTGTAATGTGTTGTCTGTAACCTGTCTGTAATGTGTTGTCTGTAACCTGTCTGTAATGTGTTGTCTATAACCTGTCTGTAATGTGTTGTCTGTAACCTATCTGTAATGTGTTGTCTGTAACCTGTCTGTAACCTGTCTGTAACCTGTCTGTAACCTGTCTGTAATGTGTTGTCTGTAACCTATCTGTAATGTGTTGTCTGTAACCTATCTGTAATGTGTTGTCTGTAACCTATCTGTAATGTGTTGTCTGTAACCTATCTGTAATGTGTTGTCTGTAACCTATCTGTAATGTGTTGTCTGTAACCTATCTGTAATGTGTTGTCTGTAACCTATCTGTAATGTGTTGTCTGTATCCTATCTGTAATGTGTTGTCTGTAACCTATCTGTAATGTGTTGTCTGTATCCTATATATAATGTGTTGTCTGTAACCTATCTGTAATGTGCTGTCTGTAACCTATCTGTAATGTGTTGTCTGTAACCTATCTGTAATATGTTGTCTGTAACCTATCTGTAATGGGTTGTTTGTATCCTGTCTGTAACCTATCTGTAATGTGTTGTCTGTAACCTATCTGTAATGTGTTGTCTGTAACCTATCTGTAATGGGTTGTTTGTATCCTGTCTGTAACCTGTCTGTAATGGTTTGTTTGTGCCCTACCTGTAATGTGTTGTCTGTAACCTGTCTGTAACCTGTATGTAACGTGTTGTCTGTAACCTGTCTATAACCTGTCTGTAACCGATCTGTATTGTGTTGTCTATAACCTATCTGTAATGTGTTGTCTGTAACCTGTCTGTAATGTTGTCTGTAACCTGTAACCCTAAACGATCTGTAACCTGTCTGTAATGTGTTGTCTGTAACCTGTCTGTAACCTGTCTGTAACCGATCTGTAATGTGTTGTCTGTAACCTGTCTGTAACCTATCTGTAACGTGTTGTCTGTAACCTGTCTATAACCTGTCTGTAACCGATCTGTAATGTGTTGTCTGTAACCTGTCTGTAATGTGTTGTCTGTAACCTATCTGTAATGGGTTGTTTGTATCCTGTCTGTAACCTATCTGTAATGTGTTGTCTGTAACCTGTCTGTAACCTGTCTGTAATGTGTTGTCTGTCACCTATCTGTAATCTGTTGTCTGTAACCTGTCTGTAATGTGTTGTCTGTAACCTATCTGTAATGGGTTGTTTGTATCCTGTCTGTAACCTATCTGTAATGTGTTGTCTGTAACCTATCTGTAATGTGTTGTCTGTAACCTATCTGTAATGTGTTGTCTGTAACCTGTCTGTAACCTGTCTGTAATGTGTTGTTTATATAACCTATCTATAACCTGTCTGTAACCGATCTGTAATGTGTTGTCATTAACCTGTCTGTAACATGTTGTCTGTAACCTGTCTGTAATGTGTTGTCTATAACCTATCTGTAATGTGTTGTCTGTAACCTGTCTGTAACGTGTTGTCTGTAACCTGTCTGTAAAGTGTTGTCTGTAACCTGTCTGTAATGTGTTGTCTATAACCTGTCTATAACGTGTTGTCTATAACCTGTCTGTAATGTGTTGTCTGTAACCTGTCTGTAATGTGTTGTCTGTAACCTGTCTGTAATGTGTTGTCTGTAACCTATCTGCAACCTGTCTATAACATGTCTGTAATGTGTTGTCTGTAACCTATCTGTAATGTGTTGTCTGTATCCTATCTGTAATGTGTTGTCTGTAACCTATCTGTAATGTGTTGTCTGTAACCTATCTGTAATGTGTTGTCTGTAACCTATCTGTAATGTGTTGTCTGTAACCTATCTGTAATGTGTTGTCTGTAACCTATCTGTAATATGTTGTCTGTAACCTATCTGTAATGGGTTGTTTGTATCCTGTCTGTAACCTATCTGTAATGTGTTGTCTGTAACCTATCTGTAATGTGTTGTCTGTAACCTATCTGTAATGGGTTGTTTGTATCCTGTCTGTAACCTGTCTGTAATGGTTTGTTTGTGTCCTACCTGTAATGTGTTGTCTGTAACCTGTCTGTAACCTGTCTGTAACGTGTTGTCTGTAACCTGTCTATAACCTGTCTGTAACCGATCTGTATTGTGTTGTCTATAACCTATCTGTAATGTGTTGTCTGTAACCTGTCTGTAATGTGTTGTCTGTAACCTGTCTGTAACCTGTCTGTAATGTGTTGTCTGTAACCTGTCTATAACCTGTCTGTAAACGATCTGTAACCTGTCTGTAATGTGTTGTCTGTAACCTGTCTGTAACCTGTCTGTAACCGATCTGTAATGTGTTGTCTGTAACCTGTCTGTAACCTATCTGTAACGTGTTGTCTGTCTGTAACCTGTCTGTAACCGATCTGTAATGTGTTGTCTGTAACCTGTCTGTAATGTGTTGTCTGTAACCTATCTGTAATGGGTTGTTTGTATCCTGTCTGTAACCTATCTGTAATGTGTTGTCTGTAACCTGTCTGTAACCTGTCTGTAATGTGTTGTCTGTAACCTATCTGTAATCTGTTGTCTGTAACCTGTCTGTAATGTGTTGTCTGTAACCTATCTGTAATGGGTTGTTTGTATCCTGTCTGTAACCTATCTGTAATGTGTTGTCTGTAACCTATCTGTAATGTGTTGTCTGTAACCTATCTGTAATGTGTTGTCTGTAACCTGTCTGTAACCTGTCTGTAATGTGTTGTCTGTAACGTATCTGTAATGTGTTGTCTGTAACCTATCTGTAATGTGTTGTCTGTAACGTATCTGTAATGTGTTGTCTGTAACCTGTCTGTAACCTGTCTGTAATGTGTTGTCTATAACCTATCTGTAATGTGTTGTCTGTAACCTATCTGTAATGTGGTGTCTGTAACCTGTCTGTAACCTGTCTGTAATGTGTTGTCTGTAACCTATCTGTAATGTGTTGTCTGTAACCTATCTGTAATGTGTTGTCTGTAACCTATCTGTAATGTGTTGTCTGTAACCTATCTGTAATGTGTTGTCTGTAACCTATCTGTAATGTGTTGTCTGTAACCTATCTGTAATGTGTTGTCTGTAACCTGTCTGTAACCTATCTGTAATGTGTTGTCTGTAACCTGTCTGTAATGGGTTGTCTGTAACCTATCTGTAATGTGTTGTCTGTAACCTGTCTGTATCCTATCTGTAATGTGTTGTCTGTAACCTATCTGTAATGTGTTGTCTGTAACCTGTCTGTAATGGGTTGTCTGTAACCTGTCTGTAATGTGTTGTCTGTAACATATCTGTAATGTGTTGTCTGTAACCTGTCTGTAACCTGTCTGTAATGTGTTGTCTGTAACGTATCTGTAATGTGTTGTCTGTAACCTATCTGTAATGTGTTGTCTGTAACGTATCTGTAATGTGTTGTCTGTAACCTGTCTGTAACCTGTCTGTAATGTGTTGTCTATAACCTATCTGTAATGTGTTGTCTGTAACCTATCTGTAATGTGGTGTCTGTAACCTGTCTGTAACCTGTCTGTAATGTGTTGTCTGTAACCTATCTGTAATGTGTTGTCTGTAACCTATCTGTAATGTGTTGTCTGTAACCTATCTGTAATGTGTTGTCTGTAACCTATCTGTAATGTGTTGTCTGTAACCTATCTGTAATGTGTTGTCTGTAACCTGTAATGTGTTGTCTGTAACCTATCTGTAATGTGTTGTCTGTAACCTGTCTGTAATGGGTTGTCTGTAACCTATCTGTAATGTGTTGTCTGTAACCTGTCTGTATCCTATCTGTAATGTGTTGTCTGTAACCTATCTGTAATGTGTTGTCTGTAACCTGTCTGTAATGGGTTGTCTGTAACCTGTCTGTAATGTGTTGTCTGTAACCTGTCTATAATGTGTTGTTTGTATCCTGTCTGCAGCCTGCCTGTAACCTGTCTGTAATGTGTAGTTTGTATCCTGTCTGCAGCCTGCCTGTAACCTGTCTGTGATGGGTTGTTTGTATCCTGTCTGCAGCCTGCCTGTAACCTGTCTGTGATGGGTTGTTTGTATCCTGTCTGCAGCCTGCCTGTAACCTGTCTGTGATGGGTTGTTTGTATCCTGTCTGCAGCCTGCCTGTAACCTGTCTGTGATGGGTTGTTTGTATCCTGTCTGCAGCCTGCCTGTAACCTATCTGTGATGGGTTGTTTGTAACCTGTCTGTAGTGTGTTGTCTGTAACCTGTCTGTAACCTGTCTGTAGTGTGTTGTCTGTAACCTGTCTGTAACCTGTCTGTGATGGGTTGTTTGTAACCTGTCTGTAGTGTGTTGTCTGTAACCTGTCTGTAACCTGTCTGTAATGGGTTGTCTGTAACCTATCTGTAATGTGTTGTCTGTAACCTGTCTGTAATGTGTTGTCTGTAACCTGTCTGTAACCTGTGTGTAATGTGTTGTCTGTAACCTGTCTATAACCTGTCTGTAAACGATCTGTAACCTGTCTGTAATGTGTTGTCTGTAACCTGTCTGTAACCTGTCTGTAACCGATCTGTAATGTGTTGTCTGTAACCTGTCTGTAACCTATCTGTAACGTGTTGTCTGTAACCTGTCTATAACCTGTCTGTAACCGATCTGTAATGTGTTGTCTGTAACCTGTCTGTAATGTGTTGTCTGTAACCTATCTGTAATGGGTTGTTTGTATCCTGTCTGTAACCTATCTGTAATGTGTTGTCTGTAACCTATCTGTAATGTGTTGTCTGTAACCTATCTGTAATGTGTTGTCTGTAACCTGTCTGTAACCTGTCTGTAATGTGTTGTCTGTAACCTATCTGTAATGTGTTGTCTGTAACCTATCTGTAATGTGTTGTCTGTAACGTATCTGTAATGTGTTGTCTGTAACCTGTCTGTAACCTGTCTGTAATGTGTTGTCTATAACCTATCTGTAATGTGTTGTCTGTAACCTATCTGTAATGTGGTGTCTGTAACCTGTCTGTAACCTGTCTGTAATGTGTTGTCTGTAACCTATCTGTAATGTGTTGTCTGTAACCTATCTGTAATGTGTTGTCTGTAACCT
Source organism: Oncorhynchus gorbuscha (assembly GCF_021184085.1). Classification (NCBI taxonomy): domain Eukaryota; kingdom Metazoa; phylum Chordata; class Actinopteri; order Salmoniformes; family Salmonidae; genus Oncorhynchus; species Oncorhynchus gorbuscha. Next base: position 54,658,991 of record NC_060193.1, read on the forward strand.
ATCTGTAATGTGTTGTCTGTAACCTATCTGTAATGTGTTGTCTGTAACCTATCTGTAATGTGTTGTCTGTAACCTGTCTGTAATGTGTTGTCTATAACCTATCTGTAATGTGTTGTCTGTAACCTATCTGTAATGTGTTGTCTGTAACCTGTCTGTAATGGGTTGTCTGTAACCTGTCTGTAATGTGTTGTCTGTAACCTGTCTGTATCCTATCTGTAATGTGTTGTCTGTAACCTATCTGTAATGTGTTGTCTGTAACCTGTCTGTAATGGGTTGTCTGTAACCTGTCTGTAATGTGTTGTCTGTAACCTGTCTGTAATGTGTAGTTTGTATCCTGTCTGCAGCCTGCCTGTAACCTGTCTGTGATGGGTTGTTTGTATCCTGTCTGCAGCCTGCCTGTAACCTGTCTGTGATGGGTTGTTTGTATCCTGTCTGCAGCCTGCCTGTAACCTGTCTGTGATGGGTTGTTTGTATCCTGTCTGCAGCCTGCCTGTAACCTGTCTGTGATGGGTTGTTTGTATCCTGTCTGTAACCTGTCTGTAATGTGTTGTCTGTAACCTGTCTATAACCTGTCTGTAAACGATCTGTAACCTGTCTGTAATGTGTTGTCTGTAACCTGTCTGTAACCTGTCTGTAACCGATCTGTAATGTGTTGTCTGTAACCTGTCTGTAACCTATCTGTAACGTGTTGTCTGTAACCTGTCTATAACCTGTCTGTAACCGATCTGTAATGTGTTGTCTGTAACCTGTCTGTAATGTGTTGTCTGTAACCTATCTGTAATGGGTTGTTTGTATCCTGTCTGTAACCTATCTGTAATGTGTTGTCTGTAACCTATCTGTAATGGGTTGTTTGTAACCTGTCTGTAACCTGTCTGTAATGTGTTGTCTGTAACCTATCTGTAATCTGTTGTCTGTAACCTGTCTGTAATGTGTTGTCTGTAACCTATCTGTAATGGGTTGTTTGTATCCTGTCTGTAACCTATCTGTAATGTGTTGTCTGTAACCTATCTGTAATGTGTTGTCTGTAACCTATCTGTAATGTGTTGTCTGTAACCTGTCTGTAACCTGTCTGTAATGTGTTGTCTGTAACCTATCTGTAATGTGTTGTCTGTAACCTATCTGTAATGTGTTGTCTGTAACGTATCTGTAATGTGTTGTCTGTAACCTGTCTGTAACCTGTCTGTAATGTGTTGTCTATAACCTATCTGTAATGTGTTGTCTGTAACCTATCTGTAATGTGGTGTCTGTAACCTGTCTGTAACCTGTCTGTAATGTGTTGTCTGTAACCTATCTGTAATGTGTTGTCTGTAACCTATCTGTAATGTGTTGTCTGTAACCTATCTGTAATGTGTTGTCTGTAACCTATCTGTAATGTGTTGTCTGTAACCTATCTGTAATGTGTTGTCTGTAACCTGTCTGTAATGTGTTGTCTATAACCTATCTGTAATGTGTTGTCTGTAACCTATCTGTAATGTGTTGTCTGTAACCTGTCTGTAATGGGTTGTCTGTAACCTGTCTGTAATGTGTTGTCTGTAACCTGTCTGTATCCTATCTGTAATGTGTTGTCTGTAACCTATCTGTAATGTGTTGTCTGTAACCTGTCTGTAATGGGTTGTCTGTAACCTGTCTGTAATGTGTTGTCTGTAACCTGTCTGTAATGTGTAGTTTGTATCCTGTCTGCAGCCTGCCTGTAACCTGTCTGTGATGGGTTGTTTGTATCCTGTCTGCAGCCTGCCTGTAACCTGTCTGTGATGGGTTGTTTGTATCCTGTCTGCAGCCTGCCTGTAACCTGTCTGTGATGGGTTGTTTGTATCCTGTCTGCAGCCTGCCTGTAACCTATCTGTGATGGGTTGTTTGTAACCTGTCTGTAGTGTGTTGTCTGTAACCTATCTGTAATGTGTTGTCTGTAACTTGTCTGTAACCTGTCTGTAATGGGTTGTTTGTATCCTGTCTGCAGCCTGCCTGTAACCTGTCTGTGATGGGTTGTTTGTAACCTGTCTGTAGTGTGTTGTCTGTTGCCTGTCTGTAACCTGTCTGTAATGTGTTGTCTGTAACCTGTCTGTAATGTGTTGTCTGTAACCTATCTGTAGTGTGTTGTCTGTTGCCTGTCTGTAACCTGTCTGTAATGTGTTGTCTGTAACCTGTCTGTAATGTGTTGTCTGTAACCTGTCTATAATGTGTTGTCTATAACCTGTCTGTAACCTGTCTGTAATGTGTTGTCTATAACCTGTCTGTAACCTGTCTGTAATGTGTTGTCTGTAACCTGTCTGTAACCTGTCTGTAACGTGTTGTCTGTAACCTGTCTATAACCTGTCTGTAACCGATCTGTAATGTGTTGTCTGTAACCTATCTGTAATGTGTTGTCTGTAACCTGTCTGTAATGTGTTGTCTGTAACCTGTCTGTAATGTGTTGTCTATAACCTATCTGTAATGTGTTGTCTGTAACCTGTCTGTAATGTGTTGTCTGTAACCTGTCTGTAACCTGTCTGTAATGTGTTGTCTATAACCTATCTGTAATGTGTTGTCTGTAACCTGTCTATAACCTGTCTGTAACGTGTTGTCTGTAACCTGTCTATAAACTGTCTGTAACGTGTTGTCTGTAACCTGTCTATAACCTGTCTGTAACCGATCTGTAATGTGTTGTCTATAACCTATCTGTAATGTGTTGTCTGTAACCTGTCTGTAATGTGTTGTCTGTAACCTGTCTGTAACCTGTCTGTAATGTGTTGTCTATAACCTATCTGTAATGTGTTGTCTGTAACCTATCTGTAATGTGTTGTCTGTAACCTATCTGTAATGTGTTGTCTGTAATGTGTTGTTTGTATCCTGTCTGTAACCTGTCTGTAACCTGTCTGTAACCTGTCTGTAATGGGTTGTTTGTATCCTGTCTGCAGCCTGCCTGTAACCTGTCTGTGATGGGTTGTTTGTAACCTGTCTGTAGTGTGTCTGTTGCCTGTCTGTAGTGTCCATAGTGTGTCCATAGTGTGTAAGACTACTGTCCATAGTGTGTAAGACTACAACATGAGAGTTGGCTGTCTCTCCACCTGACCTCTCCACCCACTTCTGACCCAATTCCTTTCCTTTCCTTTCCTTTCCTTTCCTTTCCTTTCCTTTCCCCACCCTCCCCCCTCACTCCCCCCCCCCCTCACTCCCTCCCGCCCTCTCTGATTGATGCAATAAGGGCACATTAACACTTCTACTCCTGATAGAACAGGGGCTAATGTACGCCAGAAGATTGATTACTCTGTGTAATGGTGACGGCTCTCCCAAAGATGGCTGCGGACGAATCCATAACGACTGTGTCCTCCTCCTCGTTCTTCTCCCTGGCCCACAAAAAATAAAAATACATTTGCATATGGAAAGATAATTAAAACAAACACATTGCTGAAGTGAGCTACTGGGGGGGAGAGAGAGAGAGAGAGAGAGAGAGAGAGAGAGAGAGAGAGAGAGAGAGAGAGAGAGAGAGAGAGAGAGAGAGAGAGAGAGAGAGAGAGAGAGAGAGATAGAGAGAGAGGGGGGGAGAGAGAGACAGAGAGAGAGGAGTGATGAAATGCTAGCCCAGCAAGGTTTAATTGTGTGGTGTTAGGGCTCCTTCATTAATCCTGACCATCTTGCTAGCTCTTTCATTTGTCACCTCCAGATGACTGTTTACCGAGGGTGGTGCAGGGCTTCTCCTTAACGCCTGGGTTTAGGTGAGAGTATAGACACACACACGCATACATACACGCATACACACACATATAGCCTCATAAGTACAGAGACAGTAACTAATACCATGCCTTAGGACTGAGAAGATTACTCTGAATCCACTAAAATAAACACAAAACATATGCATACACATACACACACACTTTCTTCTAATCCAGTAGAAAACAGTTACATAAAAGGACACCATTTTCAGACACAAACCTTTCTCTCTCTCTCTCTCTCTCTCTCTCTCTCTCTCTCTCTCTCTCTCTCTCTCTCTCTCTCTCTCTCTCTCTCTCTCTCTCTCCCTCTCTCTCTCTCTCCCTCTTGCTCTTGCTCTGTCTCCCTCTCTCTCTCTCTCTCTCTCTCTCTCTCCCTCTCTCTCCATCTATCCCTCTCCTCTCTCTCTCTCTCTCTCTCTCTCTCTCTCTCTCTCTCTCTCTCTGTCTCTCTCCCTCTTGCTCTGTCTCCCTCTCTCTCTCTCTCTCCCTCTCTCTCCATCTATCCATCTCCTCTCTCTCTCTCTTCCTCTCTCTCTCTCTCTCTCTCTCTCTCTCTCTCTCTCTCTCTCTCTCTCTCTCTCTCTCTCTCTCTCTCTCTCTCCTCTCTCTCATCCATCCCTCTCCCTCTCTCTTCCTCTCTCTCTCTCTCCCTCTCTCTCCATCTATCCCTCTCCTCTCTCTCTCTCTCTCTCTCTCTCTCTCTCTCTCTCTCTCTCTCTCTCTCTCTCTCTCTCTCTCTCTCTCTCTCTCCCTCTTGCTCTTGCTCTGTCTCCCTCTCTCTCTCTCTCTCCCTCTCTCGCTCTCCCTCTCGCCCCCTCTCTCTCCCTCTCTCTCCCTCTCTCTCTCTCGCTCTCTCCCTCTCTCCCTCTCTCCCTCTCTTTCTCCCTATCGCTCTCTCTCTCTCCCTCTCTCTCTCTCTCTATCTCTCGTGCTCTCGCCCCCTCTCTCTCCCCCTTAGTGTCTCTCTCTCTCTCTCACTCTGTGTCTTTCACACTCTCTCAAAAACAGTCATTATGCTCAAGAGCTTCCATACGGACTATTTAGTTCCTTTTCTGTTGAGAGTGTTTATGAAATAACTTCCACACAATGTCCTCAATACTGTTTCTCTGTGTGTGTGTGCGTCAATACTGAGTGTGTTTGTTTGTGTGTGTGCACGTGTGATTGTGTGTAAATGTGTGATGCCTTTGAGCGGACTCCCCGCTGCCGCTGCAGGCTGTGAGGCTTCACGCATCCAGGCCAGTTAGCCATGTTAGCACAAGAGTGGCTAGAACTCCAGAGGATGAAAGACCAGTGTCCTCTAGGGAGGGAGGCCAGTTAGCCATGTTAGCACAAGAGTGGCTAGAACTCCAGAGGATGAAAGACCAGTGTCCTCTAGGGAGGGAGGCCAGTTAGCCATGTTAGCACAAGAGTGGCTAGAACTCCAGAGGATGAAAGACCAGTGTCCTCTAGGGAGGGAGGCCAGTTAGCCATGTTAGCACAAGAGTGGCTAGAACTCCAGAGGATGAAAGACCAGTGTCCTCTAGGGAGGGAGGCCAGTTAGCCATGTTAGCACAAGAGTGGCTAGAACTCCAGAGGATGAAAGACCAGTGTCCTCTAGGGAGGGAGGCCAGTTAGCCATGTTAGCACAAGAGTGGCTAGAACTCCAGAGGATGAAAGACCAGTGTCCTCTAGGGAGGGAGGCCAGTTAGCCATGTTAGCACAAGAGTGGCTAGAACTCCAGAGGATGAAAGACCAGTGTCCTCTAGGGAGGGAGGCCAGTTAGCCATGTTAGCACAAGAGTGGCTAGAACTCCAGAGGATGAAAGACCAGTGTCCTCTAGGGAGGGAGGCCAGTTAGCCATGTTAGCACAAGAGTGGCTAGAACTCCAGAGGATGAAAGACCAGTGTCCTCTAGGGAGGGAGGCCAGTTAGCCATGTTAGCACAAGAGTGGCTAGAACTCCAGAGGATGAAAGACCAGTGTCCTCTAGGGAGGGAGGCCAGTTAGCCATGTTAGCACAAGAGTGGCTAGAACTCCAGAGGATGAAAGACCAGTGTCCTCTAGGGAGGGAGGCCAGTTAGCCATGTTAGCACAAGAGTGGCTAGAACTCCAGAGGATGAAAGACCAGTGTCCTCTAGGGAGGGAGGCCAGTTAGCCATGTTAGCACAAGAGTGGCTAGAACTCCAGAGGATGAAAGACCAGTGTCCTCTAGGGAGGGAGGCCAGTTAGCCATGTTAGCACAAGAGTGGCTAGAACTCCAGAGGATGAAAGACCAGTGTCCTCTAGGGAGGGAGGCCAGTTAGCCATGTTAGCACAAGAGTGGCTAGAACTCCAGAGGATGAAAGACCAGTGTCCTCTAGGGAGGGAGGCCAGTTAGCCATGTTAGCACAAGAGTGGCTAGAACTCCAGAGGATGAAAGACCAGTGTCCTCTACACTGGTCCAAACACTCACAACTCCGAAGGACACATCTAGTATGTGGCCATGTTGATGTAAAGCCACAATCTGTAGTTTCAAAAATGAGAACTTATTGATCCTGGCAGGACTGAGGGGAGGGTCTTTGTAAGTATACTGTGCTAACCAATCAGCTATGTGTGCAGGACTGAGGGGGAGGGTCATTGTAAGTATACTGTGCTATCCAATCAGCTATGTGTGTTGTGTTTTTGTTGTTGAAAAACGTGTTTTTACAAGGAGAAGATGGAGTGACTACAGTCAGTATTATTGAAGTTGTTTGTAAATTAACATTCAGCTAAAGCAGTCACTTCCCTTCTTTATGAAAAAGTGTGTGTGTGTGTGTGTGTGTGTGTGTGTGTGTGTGTGTGTGTGTGTGTGTGTGTGTGTGTGTGTGTGTGTGTGTGTGTGTGTGTGTGTGTGTGTGTGTGTGTGTGTGTGTGTGTGTGTGTGTGTGTGTGTGTGTGTGTGTGTGTGTGTGCGTGCATGCGTGGGTGTGTGTGTTCAGTTCTGAGCCCAGAGATAGGTAACAGTGTTGGGTGATCTGGCTGAGTACCCAGGGATCCCCAGGAAACCATATAAAGAGGAGCATTAACAGCTAATGCACATCTGAAGTGACTCCCTCTACTTAAGACAATAATGAGGGAGGGAGGGAGGGAGGGAGGGAGGGAGGGAGGGAGGGAGGGAGGGAGGGAGGGAGGGAGGGAGGGAGGGAGGGAGGGAGGGAGGGAGGGAGGGAGGGAGGGAGGGAGGGAGGGAGGGTGATCTGTGCCTTGTGATGATGAAATGTCGTGTCGGAGATCTTTGTGGGATATACTCGGCCTTGTCTCAGGATGGTAAGTTGGTGGTTGAAGATTTCCCTCTAGTGGTGTGGGGGCTGTGCTTTGGCAAAGTGGGTGGGGTTATATCCTTCCTGTTTGGCCCTGTCCGGGGGTGTCCTCGGATGGGGCCACAGTGTCTCCTGACCCCTCCTGTCTCAGCCTCCAGTATTTATGCTGCAGTAGTTTATGTGTCGGGGGGCTAGGGTCAGTTTGTTTATCTGGAGTACTTCTCCTGTCCTATTAGGTGTCCTGTGTAAATCTAAGTGTGCGTTCTCTAATTCTCTCCTTCTCTCTTTCTTTCTCTCTCTCGGAGGACCTGAGCCCTAGAACCATGCCCCAGGACTACCTGACATGATGACTCCTTGCTGTCCCCAGTCCACCTGGCCATGCTGCTGCTCCAGTTTCAACTGGCCTGGGCCCTAGGACCATGTCCCAGGACTACCTGACATGAGGACTCCTTGCTGTCCCCAGTCCACCTGGCCATGCTCCTGCTCCAGTTTCAACTGACCTGAGCCCTAGGACCGTGCCCCAGGACTACCTGACATGATGGCTCCTTGCTGTCCCCAGTCCATCTGACTGTGCTGCTGCTCCAGTTTCAACTGTTCTGCCTTATTATTATTTGACCATGCTGGTCATTTATGAACATTTGAACATCTTGGTCATGTTCTGTTATAATCTCTACCCGGCACAGCCAGAAGAGGACTGGCCACCCCACATAGCCCGGTTCCTCTCTAGGTTTCTTCCTAGGTTTTGGCCTTTCTAGGGAGTTTTTCCTAGCCACCGTGCTTTTACACCTGCATTGTTTGCTGTTTGGGGTTTTAGGCTGGGTTTCTGTACAGCACTTTGAGATATCAGCTGATGTACGAAGGGCTATATAAATAAATTTGATTTGATTTGATTTGATTTGAAATAAGTCACCCTGTCATACTGTAGTTGGGTGATTTTGCAAATGCTGGAATTTTGTGTCTCAGGGTTAGATTTTTAAGATACCGTTTTCCTCACATCCATTAAGATTAAGATAACCTCCAACTTTTTTTTCAGGTTTCAATGTTTTTTTATTGAATTTTCTGAAGCATTTCATGACTGGATTTGACTGTTTTGCACTGTTTTTGTCCTGTCTCACACCCAGACTTTTGATCTGCTACTGTATGTATTAAACTTACAAAAGTCATGATAATTAGAAAATATTTAATTCACTTGTTCAAAAAAAGAGTCAAATAAATGGAAACTATATGCATATTAGATGTGAATAAGCCATTTTGAACATTTTTTTACACAAAATACAGTCGTCTCTAATTATTGTGTCATGACCGCCACGACAAGCAAATTACATGAAAAGGCTGTGAACTTGGTTACCATGGATTTGAATAGCGACAGTGGTGAACATGGATGCCATGAAGGGAGATTGGATGGATGCCATGAAGGGAGATTGGATGGATGTCATGAAGGGAGATTGGATGGATGCCATGAAGGGAGATTGGATGGATGCCATGAAGGGGGACTGGATGGATGCCATGAAGGGAGATTGGATGGATGCCATGAAGGGAGATTGGATGGATGCCATGAAGGGAGACTGGATGGATGCCATGAAGGGAGACTGGATGGATGCCATGAAGGGAGATTGGATGGATGCCATGAAGGGAGACTGGATGGATGCCATGAAGGGAGACTGGATGGATGCCATGAAGGGAGATTGGATGGATGCCATGAAGGGAGATTGGATGGATGCCATGAAGGGAGATTGGATGGATGCCATGAAGGGAGATTGGATGGATGCCATGAAGGGAGATTGGATGGATGCCATGAAGGGAGACTGGATGGATGCCATGAAGGGAGACTGGATGGATGCCATGAAGGGAGATTGGATGGATGCCATGAAGGGAGACTGGATGGATGCCATGAAGGGAGACTGGATGGATGCCATGAAGGGAGATTGGATGGATGCCATGAAGGGAGATTGGATGGATGCCATGAAGGGAGATTGGATGGATGCCATGAAGGGAGATTGGATGGATGCCATGAAGGGAGACTGGATGGATGCCATGAAGGGAGACTGGATGGATGCCATGAAGGGAGATTGGATGGATGCCATGAAGGGAGATTGGATGGATGCCATGAAGGGAGACTGGATGGATGCCATGAAGGGATATTGGATGGATGCCATGAAGGGAGATTGGATGGATGCCATGAAGGGAGATTGGATGGATGCCATGAAGGGAGATTGGATGGATGCCATGAAGGGAGACTGGATGGATGCCATGAAGGGAGATTGGATGGATGCCATGAAGGGAGATTGGATGGATGCCATGAAGGGAGACTGGATGGATGCCATGAAGGGAGACTGGATGGATGCCATGAAGGGATATTGGATGGATGCCATGAAGGGAGATTGGATGGATGCCATGAAGGGAGATTGGATGGATGCCATGAAGGGAGATTGGATGGATGCCATGAAGGGAGACTGGATGGATGCCATGAAGGGAGATTGGATGGATGCCATGAAGGGAGACTGGATGGATGCCATGAAGGGAGATTGGATGGATGCCATGAAGGGAGACTGGATGGATGCCATGAAGGGAGATTGGATGGATGCCATGAAAGGAGATTCAAGTTTTGATATTGGAACATTATAGAAAGGTATTTAAGGTATTTATGACTTGAGAAGATAATGTTTTTATTGTAAGTCATTGCCAAATAGCCTATAATTTAAAAAAAACGATCATTACATATTGTATTATTTTAGGATGCTTGAGGAATTTTGATGTCTATTTATGTGACTTATTATGGTTACGGACTTCAATTATAAATGTTTTATTTTTCTATAAGATACACCCTAAATCAACCAACGACAGGACAAGGAAATAAACTATATATACAAAATTATGTGGACACCCATTCAATTTATTGGATTCGGCTGCTTCAGCGACACCTGTTGCTGAAAGGTGTATAAAAACGATTGATTGGAAAGTTGCGTCTTGTGAAATATGATGAAGACTCTTGCCCTGGTATTATACAAGATGTTGATGCAGAGAGCTGTGCTCTAGTCAAGACCATGAGTCATGTGGGAGCCAAATGAGAGAGGACACTGAATGGTTCCAACCAGAGAATGTGCTTGGGCTTTTCCCTGAGCCTCACCCAGTGACAAAACGCCATATGATGCTTGATGCGCGGTCTGGGAGGAAATTTTATCTCTCGTTAAGCAGTATGATGAGGTTTTGAGGTTTTTCACTTAATGGTGAGGTTGGATGAGGTTATGAGGTTTTTCACTTAATGGGTGAGGGAATTCAATCATCAAGAATTCAATCATTTTTGTTTCAATATGAACCCTTTTCTTTTACAGGTTAATATGTTTAGGCCTGGTCCCAGATCTGCGCTCACCCCACAGCCTGGTCCCAGATCTGCTGTTCCCCGCAGAAATATCTGGGAACTTGCAGGTGCCTTGGTGGAAGAGCGGGGTAACATCTCACAGCAAGAACTGGCAAATCTGGTGCACTCCATAAGGAGGAGATGCACTGCAGTACTTAATGCAGCTGGTGGCCACACCAGATACTGACTGTTACTTTTGATTTTGACCCCGCCTTTGTTCAGGGACACATTATTCAATTTCTGTTAGTCACATGTCTGTGTAACTTGTTCCGTTTGTCTCAGTTGTTGAATCTTATTGTCACTCTCTGACCTTAGAGATCCTTATTATTCTCTATGTTTGGTTAGGTCAGGGTGTGACTCGGGTGGGAAAGTCTATGTTTTTTATTTCTTTGTTTTTGGCCGAGTGTGGTTCCCAATCAGAGAAAGCTGTCTATCGTTGTCACTGATTGGGGATGATATATAAGTTGTGGTTTTCGTTTTGGGTTTTGTGGGATCTTGTTTTCTGTTTAGTGTCTGACAGAACTGTGCACTTTCATTTTTTGACTTTGTTATTTTGTTTGGTGGCATCAATAAAGTTATGATGGACGCTCACCACGCTGCACTTTGGACTCCTTCTACCAATGAGAGTCGTAACACTTATGTTCATACAAATATTTACACGTGTTAAGTTTGCTGAAAATAAACGCAGTTGACATGGAGAGGACGTTTCTTTGTTTCTGAGTTTATCTTTGTTTTTTGAGGTTTTGAATGGTGTGTTCTATATCTGCAATCATATTTAAAATGTACTAATGTGACATTAAAATGTTTAATGGTATTTTTCATCCGTTGTTTTATGTGAAACGTCATTTCCACCACACTCTGTCATTACCACAACGCTAAGTCATTACCATCACGCTACATATCTTGAGGAAAATGTGTATTAAATTACAATTGATATTGATGATTTTCCCATATGTGAACCTTATATGCTTGTTATTAAGATAATTCCTAATGTAAAATATTGAGATTTTGTATGTGGTACATACATGTTTGAGTATCATCAAGGCATATATGCATATTTAGACATGACAATTTGTTATTTATTTTTTATTTCACCTTTATGTAACCAGGTAGGCTAGTTGAGAACAAGTTCTCATTTACAACTGTGACCTGGCCAAGATAAAGCAAAGCAGTGCGACACAAACAACAACTCAGAGTTACACATGGAGTAAAACAAACATACAGTCAATAATACAGTAGAAAAAGTATGTATACAGTGTGTGCAAATCAGGTAAGATAAGTGAGGTAAGGCAATAAATAGTATGAGCTCAGGTCAATGAGGCCTACAAGCCATAAAGAGCAAATAGAAGTTCAAAATTGTAATGTTCACAAGACCTTAAGTCACATATGTCAGAGTCAAGGCCCGCGGGCCACATCCGGCCCGCGAGAAGGTTTTTTACGGCCCCTGGGATGATCTTGATTTATTATTAGAACCGGCCCGCAGACCGCAGCAAGCCGGCAGCCCGCAGATCTTTTACACGCACCAATACTACATTATGATGACGCACCAAGCAGTAGGCTGCTTCATTTCAATATTTATTGGCACAGCAGTTGTCAGCATCACAGTAAAATTAACTTGAGATGAGATGGAGCTGCCTTGGGAAAAACTCGTGGGTTTGACAACCGACGGAGCACCTGCGATGTGTGGACACAGGAGCGGACTGGTGACAAAGATACGGGAAAAGATGCAAGAGGAAAACGCGACAGGTGAGCTGACAGCTTATCATTGTATCATACACCAGGAAGCGTTGTGCGGTAAAGCCTTGAAAATGGAGCATGTAATGAGCATCATCACGCGCACAGTTAACTTTATCAGAGCCAAAGGTTTGAATCACCGCCAGTTCAAGGCATTTCTGACGGAGTTAGAAACGGAGCATGGTGATTTGCCTTATCACACAGAGGTGCGATGGCTAAGCCAGGGAAAGGTGCTTCAAAGATGTTTCGAGCTTCGTGAGGAGATTTGTCTGTTCTTGGACAGCAAAGGGAAAGACACAACACAACTCCGAGACGAAATGTTTCTGTGTGAAATGGCTTTTCTGTGTGACATTACGAGTCATCTGAATGCAATGAACTTGCAGCTGCAGGGTCGGGATCGTGTCATCTCTGATATGTACAGTACAGTGAAGGCATTTAAAACCAAACTGACTCTGTGGGAGACGCAGATGCGGAAAGAAAATTTGAGCCACTTTCCCAGCTGCCAGACCATGAAAGAGAAGCTCTCTACCAGTGCGTTCCCGAGCGCACAGTTGGCTGATAAAATAGGTATGCTTGCCGCTGACTTTCGACGCCGATTTGCTGACTTTGAAGCACAAAAAGCAGGTTGGAACTGCTCGGTAACCCATTTGCTGTTGACGTGGAAAGCTCACCACCAAACCTCCAAATGGAGTTGATTGACCTCCAATGCAATGATGCACTGAGGGCAAAATATGCTGCAGTGGGTGCTGCGGAGTTCGCCCGTTTCCTCCCCGACACAATGCCCCAGCTGCGCATCCAGGCTGCTCAAACGTTGTCTATGTTTGGCAGCACATACCTGTGTGAACAACTGTTTTCTTTGATGAACTTGAACAAAACATCACACAGAAGTCGACTTACTGCTGAACACCTCCACTCAATTCTGAGGATTTCCTCAGCTCAGAGCCTTACCCCGAACATTGATGAACTTGTGGAAAAGATGGGACACCACCAAGTATCACCCTCAACCTCAAACAAGTGAACATTACTGTGCAATCACATATTTAGAGTTTTTACTCAGTTCAAGTTTAAAAGTTAAAGTTTAATATTTGTTTTCACTGCATGTTATTTCTCCTTAAACAAAGTGTTGTTTTTGATTAATAGATTTTTGCACTTTATTTTATTGTATTTCAATCCAATTATATTTTTAAAATATTTCAGTTGAGTGGATGATAGAAAATTGCTATTATTGTTTTTTTCTTTGAAGTAAATTTAGCCCACTTTTGCTAAAATAGAAAATATAGGCTACTGATGGTGCCTTGAATACCGGTTTCTTTCATTTAATGTTCATGTTATGGGGATTTTTATATAAAGGAAATTTGTCTTTTGTGTCTGTTGAAAATTAAAGATTACTGACAGAGCCATAAGAAAATATTGCTTTATTTATCTGATCATATTGGAATATATTTGTTAGGTTTTCAGTAGGTTCAATTAGGTTCACTAGACTATATGCGTCATTTAAAAAATGTTCAATGAACATTCGAACAGTCCGGCCCTCGGCTTGTAGCTAAATTTTTTATTTGGCCCTCCGTCCATTTGACTTTGACACCCCTGCCTTAAGTTGATAAAAAGATCTAACACAACATTAGGTGATAATATATGTATTATTATGGATTTATAATCAGCTATAATGGGGCGGTCATTTTGGACTGGGAACACACAATTAATTAACATGAAATGAACACAACAGGAGGGTTAAGAAAACTTCTAAATAGTTTTTTTTTAAACATGATTTAAAAAAAGGGAAATGTATAAAATACCACACAACTTCTGTAATTTCCTTTTCAACTAAAATAGCAACATTTATGACGTGATGGGAATGACATTTCCCCTCTGGTATTTGGGGAAACAAACAAAAATATTTATAATATTAAATAGTATAGTCTCAGCCACTATTCGATCAGATAGGTAAAAAAAGCAGTTTCAAGAGGTTTCATTTTCAATAACAGTTATTTATACTGGCAAATGTTTGTCTTCTCAATAAAGAACGAACGAAAGAAAGAGAGAGAAAGAGAGCATGCGAGACAGAGCATGAGAGAGAGCGATTGAGTTTTAAACTACCTTTATTAGGTCTGGGAACTCACAGCACAATATACACTCAGACAAAAACATGGTTCAACGTCAATTAAAAACACAACACCAAATCTCCCTCCACAGTAACTAAACATAACATCCTCTGTATACACCATATGCTCATAAACAGCCCAATAATACAGTAGAAAAAGTATATATACAGTGTGTGCAAATGAGGTAAAATAGGGGAGGTAAGGCAATAAATAGGCCATGGTGGTGAAGTAATTACAAGCAATTAAACACTGGAGTGATAGATGTGCAAAAAATGAATGTGCCAGCAGAGATACTGGGTTGCAAGATAAATAAATAAATACAGTATGGGGATGAGGTAGTTGGATGGGAAATTTACAGATGGGCTATGTACAGGTGCAGTGATCTGTGAGCTGCTCTGGCAGCTGGTGCTTAAAGTTAGTGAGGGAGATATGAGTCTCCAGCTTCAGTCATTTTTCCAGTTCATTCCAGTCATTGGCAGCAGAGAACTGAAAGGAAAGGCCGCCAAATGAGGTGTTGGCTTTAGGGATGATCAGTGAGATACACCTGCTGGAGCGCGTGCTACTGTTGGGTGCTGCTACGGTGACCAGTGAGCTGAGATAAGGTGGGGCTTTACCTAGCAAATACTAATAGATGACCTGGAGCCAGTGGGTTTAATGAAGCGAGGGGCAGCCAACGAGAGCGTACAGGTCACATTGGTGGGTAGTATATGGGGCTTTGGTGACAAAACGGTAGCACTGTGATCGACTGCATCCAATTTGTTGAATAGAATGTTGGAGGCTATTTTGTAAATGACACCGCAAAGTCGAGGATTGGTAGGATGGTCAGTTTTACGAGGGTATGTTTGGCAGCATGAGTGAAGGATGCTTTGTTGCAAAATAGGAAGCCGATTCTAGATTTAATTTTGGATTGGAGATGCTTAATGTGAGTCTGGAAGGAGAGTTTACAGTCTAACCAAACACCTAAGTATTTGTAGTTGTCCACACATTCTTATTTGGAACCGTCCAGAGTAGCGATGCTGGATAGGTGGGCAGGTGTGGGCAGCGATTGGTTGAGGAGCATGCACTTAGTTTTACTTGCATTTAAGAGCAGTTGGATGCCATGGTTGTATGGCATTGAAGCTTGCCTGGAGGGTTGTTAACACAGTGTCCAAAGAAGGGCCAGATGTATACAGAATGGTGTCATCTGCGTAGAGGTGGATCAGAGAATCAACAGCAGCCAGAGCGACATCATAGATGTATACAGAGAAGAGAGTCGGCCCGAGGATTTTATTAATTTATTTCACCTTTATTTAACCAGGTAGGCTAGTTGAGAACAAGTTCTCATTTACAACTGCGACCTGGCCAAGATAAAGCATAGCAGTGTGAACAGACAACACAGAGTTACACATGGAGTAAACAATTAACAAGTCAATAACACAGAAAAAAAAGAAAGAGTCTATATACATCGTGTGCAAAAGGCATGAGGAGGTAGGCGAATAATTACAATTTTGCAGATTAACACTGGAGTGATAAATGATCAGATGGTCATGTACAGGTAGAGATACTGGTGTGCAAAAGAGCAGAAAAGTAAATAAATATAAACAATATGGGGATAAGGTAGGTAAATTGGGTGGGCTATTTAACGATAGCCTATATACATCTGCAGCGATCGGTTAGCTGCTCAGATAGCAGATGTTTGAAGTTGGTGAGGGAGATAAAAGTCTCCAACTTCAGCGATTTTTGCAATTCGTTCCAGTCACAGGCAGCAGAGAACTGGAACGAAAGGTGGCCAAATGAGGTGTTGGCTTTAGGGATGATCAGTGAGATACACCTGCTGGAGCGCGTGCTAACTCTGAGGCACCCCCATAGAGACTGCCAAAGGTCCGGACAACAGGCCCTCCGATTTGACACACTGAACTCTATCAGAGAAGTAGTTGGTGAACCAGGCGAGGCAGTCATTTGAAAAACCAAGGCTGTTGAGTCTGCCGATAAGAATGTGGTGACAGAGTCAAAAGCCTTGGCCAGGTCGATGAATACGGTTGCACAGTATCGTCTCTTATTGATGGTGGTTATGATATCATTTAGGACCTTGAGCGTGGCTGAGGTGCACCCATGACCAGCTCTGAAACCAGATTGCATAGCGGTGAAGGTACTTTGGGATTCGAAATGGTCAGTAATCTGTTTGTTAACATGGCTTTCGATGACCTTAGAAAGACAGGGTAGGATAGATATAGGTCTGTAGCAGTATGGGTCTAGAGTGTCTCCCCCTGTTCCTGGTTCTAAATTTTTTGAATGGGGCATGCTATTTAAGATGGTGAGGAAGGCACTTTTAAAGAATAACCAGGCATCCTCTACTGATGGAATGATGTCAATATCTTTCCAGGATACCCGGGCCAGGTCGATTAGAAAGGCCTGCTCGCTGAAGTGTCTTAGGGAGTGTTTGACAGTGATGAGGGGAAGTCGGTTGACCGCAGACCCATTACGGATGCAGGCAATGAGGCAGTGATTGCTGAGATCTTGGTGGAAGACAGCAGAGGTAAATTTGGAGGGCAAGTTGGTTAGGATGATATCTATGAGGTGCCCGTGTTTACGGCTTTGGGGTGGTACCTGGTAGGTTCATTGATAATTTGTGTGAGATTGAAGGCATCAAGTTTAGATTGTAGGATGGCCGGGGTGTAAAGCATGTCCCAGTTTATGTCACCTAGCAGCATGAGCTCTGAAGATAGATGGGGGGGTAATCAATTCACATATGGTGTCCAGGGCACAGCTGGGGGCAGATGGTAGTCTATAGCAAGCGGCAACAGTGAGAGACTTGTTTCTGGAAAGGTGGATTTTTAAAAGTAGAATCTCAAATTGTTTGGGTACAGACCTGGATAGTAAGACAGAACTCTGCAGGAGATCTCTGCAGTAGATTGCAACGCCGCACCCTTTGGCAGTTCTATCTTGTCAGAAAATGTTATAGTAAGATATGGAACTTTCAACATTTTTGTGGTCTTCCTAAGCCAGGATTCAGACACAGCTAGGACATCCGGGTTGGAGTGTGCTAAAGCAGTGAATAAAACAGATTTAGAGAGGAGGCTTCTAATGTTAAAACTTCTTGTGACTCTCAAACCCGGATCCGGGAGCGTAATCATCGCCTGACACGAAATAGCATAACGCAACGGACATACATCTTCCTAGAAAATATTCCTGTTCATGAAAATCACAAGTGAAATATATTGGAACACAGCTTAGCCTTTTGTTAATCACCCTATCATCTCAGATTTTCAAAATATGCTTTACAGCCAACACTAGACAAGCATTTGTGTAAGTTTATCATAACCTAGCATAGCATTATGCCTTGCTAGCAGCAGGCAACCTTGTCACGGAAATCAGAAAAGCAATCAAATTAAATCGTTTACCTTTGATGAACTTCGAATGTTTTCACTCACGAGACTCCCAGGTAGACAGCCAAAGTTCATTTTTTCCCAAAATATTATTTTTGTAGGCGAAATAGCTTCGTTTGTTCTTCACGTTTGGCTGAGAAATCGCCTGGAAATGCTGTAGACACCTTGGGGAATACGTAGGAAGCGTAAGCTCGTTGATGGTACATTCACAGCTGAATAGGGAGTCATTGGAACGCAGCGCTTTCAAAATCTGGGGCACTTCCGGATTGCATATCAGGCTTTCTCGGGCTTTCGCCTGCAACATCAGTTCTGCTATACTCACAGACAATATATTTACAGTTTTGGAAACGTTAGAGTGTTTTCTATCCAAAGCTGTCGATTATATGCATATTCTAGCATCTTTCCCTGACAAAATATCCCGGGAACGTTTTTTTTCCAAAAATGAAAATACTGCCCCCTAGTACCAACAGGTTAACATGCATGAAACCAAGGCTTTTACGGTTACAGAAGTCATCAAATGAGAGCACCTGGGGAATAAGAGTGGAGCTAGGCACTGCAGGGCCTGGATTAACCTCTACATCACAAGAGGAACAGAGGAGGAGTAGGATAAGGGTATTGCTAAAGGCTATAAGAACTGGTCATCTAGTACTTTCGGAAAAGAGAGTAAAACGAGGGGGTTTCTGGGCGCAATAGAATAGATTCAAGGTACAGACATAGGTATGGTAGGATGTGAATACGGTGGAGGTAAACCTAGGCATTAAGTGATATTGTCTCTAGAAACATCATTTAAACCAGGTGAGGTTCAACGAATGTGTGGGAGGTGGAACTAAAGGGCTAGCTGAGGCATATTGCGCAGGGCTGGAGGCTCTACAGTGAAATAAGACAATAATCACTAACCAGAACAGCAATGGACAAGGCATATTGACATTAGGGAGAGGCATGCATAGCCGAGTGATCATAGGGGTCCAGTGAGTAGTTAGGCGGGCTGGAGACACGGTGATTCAGACAGCTAGCAGGCCGGGGCTAGCAAGCTAGCAGAAGGGCCTTAGAGGTACGTCGTGACGGAGGAAGTCTGTTATAGCCTCCTTGTGAGGAGCCTCCTCGTACGGTTACGTCGGCAGACAAGTCGTGATGGATTAGTAGGGTTCCGTGTAGTGAAGGGGTACAGTCCAATTGGCAAAATAGGTCTAGTGGCACAAGAAATTGTTCGATGGATCTCTTCAGATAACAGTCCAATATGCTCTAGACAGCTATTGGGCCTCGACTAACAGGCTAGCAGATGGGCATTCAGTGGATGTCGCAACGGAGGGGCCTGTAGAAGAAAATAAATGCGGGCAGATTACATCGGTAGTCCACTCGTGATGGATAAGCAGGTCTCCATGTAGAAGAAGGGGGTCCAGGCCAAATGGCAAAATAGGTATAGTGTTCCAAGAAATTGGCCGATGGACCTATTCAGCTAACAGTCCGATATGCTCTAGACAGCTAGCAGCCCGTGGCTAGCAGCCCGTGGCTAGCAGGCTGGCAGATGGGAATACTGTTCTTTGTGTCTTCCAAATTGCTAATTTAGCTGCCCCTGACACAAAGTTAAGAGAACTGCACCCCTTCGACTAAACCTGTACTTTGGTCCAAATATATACAGTTGGGAAGAGAAAACCTCTCTCAAAGCTGAGAACCAACTAGCGATCACGTCAATCATCTCAACCAACCTGGGACACTGTAAAAACAGATTTACCAGATTTTCAGACTGCACAGAATGGACAACCCTCCCCAACACTAAGATCCAGGTGTACCAGATGCATGCTGGTGGCTATATCCAAATGTATTATCCTCCATTGGAGGTCAGCTGTCTTCTTATCAATAGGCAGTTTATATAAAGACCACCAACAGCCTTATAGGAAGGCACCTGGACTAAACACACCCCCCCCCCCACCGTGTCGATTTTACCCCTTCCAGGGAAGAAGCACAGGACACTTTTACACATATTAAATCAAATCAAATGTTTTTGATCACATACAAATGGTTAGCAGATGTTAATGTGAGTGTAGAGAAATGCGTGTGCTTCTAGTTCTGACCATGCAGTACTATCTAACAAGTAATCTAACAATTTCATAACAACTACCTTATACACACAACTGTAGAGGAATGACTAAGAATATGTACATATAAATATATGGATGAGAGATGGCCGAACGGCATAGGCAAGATGCAGTAGATGGTATAGAGTACAGTATATACATATGAGATGAGTAATGTATGGTATGTAAACATTATCTAAAGTGACATTGTTTAAAGTGACTAGTGATACAATTTTTTATTATTAAAAGAGGCTACAGATTGGAATCAGTATGTTGGCAGCAGCCACCAAGCTTTGATGCAGCTGTACTGACCTTGCCTTCTGGATGATAGCTGAATAACAGGCAGTGGCTTGGGTGGTTGTTGTACTTGATGATCTTTTTGGCCTTCCTGTGACATCGGGTGGTGTAGGTGTCTTGGAGGGAAGGTAGTTTGCCCACGGTGCTGCATTGTATAGACCTCACTACCCTCTGGAGAGCTTTGCGGTTGTGGGCGAAGCAGTTTCCGTACAAGGTGGTGATACAGCCCGACAGGATGCTCTCGATTGTGCATCTGTAAAAGTTTTTGGTGACAAGCCAAATTTCTTCAGCCTCCTGAGGTTGAAGAGGCGCTGTTGCACCTTCTTCACCACGCTGTCTTTGTGGGTGGACCATTTCAGTTTGTCCGTGATGTGTAGGCCGAGGAACTTAAAATCTTCCACCTTCTCCACTACTGTCCCGTCGATGTGGATAGAGGGGTGCTCCCTCTGCTGTTTCCTGAAGTCCACGATCATCTCCTTTGTTTTGTTGACGTTGAGTGTGAGGTTGTTTTCCTGACACTACACTCCGAGGGCCCTCACCTCCTCCCTGTAGGCTGTCTCGTCGTTGTTGGTAACCACTGCAGTGTAGACTGCAAACTTGATGCGTGCATGGCCACGCAGTCATGGGTGAACAGGGAGCACAGGAGAGGGCTGAAAACGCACCCTTGTGGAGCCCCAGTGTTGAGGATCAGCGGGGTGGAGATGTTGTTTCCTACTCTCACCACCTGGGGGCGGTCTGTCAGGAAGTCCATGATCCAGTTGCACAGAGCAGGGTTGAGACCCAGGGTCTTGAGCTTAATGATGAGTTTGGAGGGTACTATTGTGTTAAATGCTGAGCTGTAGTCGATGAGTATTCTTACATAGGTATTCCTCTTGTCCAGATGGATTAGGGCAGTGTGCAGTGTGATTGCGATTGCGTCGTCTGTGGACCTATTGGGGCGGTAAGCAAATTGGAGTGGGCCTAGGGTGTCAGGTAGGATGGAGGTGATATGATCCTTGACCAGTCTGTCAAAGCACTTCATAATGACGGAAGTGAGTGCTACGGGGCGATTGTCATTTAGCTCAGTTACCTTAGCTGTCACGCCTTGGTCATTGTATTTTGTGTTTTTGTTATATGTTTGGGTAGGCCAGGGTGTGACATGGGTTTATATGTTGTATTCGTATTGGGGTTTGTATTATTTGGGATCGCGGCTGATTAGGGGTGTTGTTAGTCTTGGCTGCCTGAGGCGATTCTCAATCAGAGTCAGGTGCTTGTCGTTGTCTCTGATTGGGAACCGTATTTAGACAGCCTGACTTTCGCTTTGTATTTCGTGGGTGTTTGTACATGTCTCTGTGTTGTAGTCACCAGATAGGCTGTAATTAGTTTCACATTACGTTCTGTTGTTTTTGTATTTAGTTTCAGTTATTTCATGTACCGCGATTCTTTCATTAAAGTCATGAGTAACCTACACGCTGCATTTCGGTCCGACTCTCTTCTTTCAACAGACGAACGCTGTTACATTAGCTTTCTTGGGAACAGGAACAATGGTGGTCCTCTTGAAGCATGTGGGAACAGCAGATTGGGATAGGGATTGATTGAATATGTCCGTAAACACACCAGCTAGCTGGTCTGCGCATGCTCTGAGGACGCGGCTAGGGATGCCGTCTGGGTCGGCAGCCTTGCGAGGGTTAACACGTTTAAATGTTTTACTCACGTTGGCTGCGGTGAAGGAGAGTCCACAGGTTTTGGTAGCTGGCCGTGTCAGTGGCACTGTATTGTCCTCAAAGCGAGCAAAGAAGTTGTTTAGTTTGTCTGTGAGCAAGACATCAGGGTTCGCGATGGGGCTGGTCTTCTTTTTGTAGTCTGTGATTAACTGTAGACCCTACCACATTCCTCTCATGTCTGAGCCGTTGAATTGCGACTCTTCTTTGTCTCTATACTGACTCTTAGCTTGTTTGATTGCCTTGTGGAGGGAATAGCTACACTATTTGTATTAGGTCATGTTTCCGGTCGCTTTGCACTGATTAAAATCAATGGTTCGCGATTTCAGTTATGCGTGAATGCTGCCATCAATCCACGGTTTCTGGTTGGGGAAGGTTTTAATAGTCGCTGATGGGTACAACATCACCAATGTACTTGCTAATAAACTCGCTCACCGAATCAGGGTATACATCAATGTTGTTGTTCGACTCTATCCGGAACATATCCCAGTCCACGTGATCGAAGCAATTTTGAAGCATGGAATCAGATTGGTCGGACCAGCATTGAACAGACCTGAGCACGGGTGTTTCCTGTTTTAGTTTCTGTCTATAGGCTGGGAGCAACAAAATGGAGTCGTGGTCAGATTTGCCGAAAGGAGGGCGAGGGAGGGCTTTGTATGCGTAGCGGAAGTGAGTAACAATGGTCCAGAATTTTACCAGCCCATGTCACACATTCGATATGCTTATAAAATTTAGGGAGCCTTGTTTTCAGATTTGCCTTGTTAAAATCAGGATAGGTGGTTTCCAGTTTACATAGAGTCCAATGAAGTTCTTTGAGGGCCGTTGAGGTGTCTGCTTGGGGGGGGATGTACACAAAGATGATAATAATCGACGAGAATTACATTTACATTACATTTAAGTCATTTAGCAGACGCTCTTATCCAGAGCGACTTACAAATTGGAATTCTCTTGGTAGATAATGCGGTCGGCATTTGATTGTAAGGAATTCTAGGTCAGGTGAACAAAAGGACTTGAGTTCCTGTATGTTGTTATGATCACACCACGACTCGTTAATCATAAGGCATACACCCCCGCACTTCTTCTTACCAGAGACGTTTGTGTCTGTCGGCGCGATGTGTGAAGAAAACAGGTGGCTGTAACATATCCCGAGTGAGCCATATTTCCGTGAAACAGAGAATGATACAATCTCTGATGTCTCTCTGGAAGGCAACCCTTACTCGGATTTCATCTAGATTGTTGTCAAGAGACTGGATGTTGGCTAGCAGTATACTTGGGATTGGTGGGCGATGTGCCCGTCTATGGAGCCTGACCAGAAGACTGCTCGATCTGCCCCTTCTGCGGCGCCGTTGTTTTGGGTTACCTGCTGGGTTCTGATCCATTGTCCTGGGTGGTGGACCAAACAGAGGATCCGCTTCGGGAAAGTCGTATTCCTGGTCGTAATGTTGGTAAGTTGACGTTGCTCTTATATCCAGTAGTTCTTCCCGGCTGTATGTAATAAGACTTATGATTTCCTGGGGTAACAGTGTAAGAAATAATACATAAAAAACGAAATACTGCATAGTTTCCTAAGAACACGAAGTGAGGCGGCCATCTCTGTCGGCACCGGAATTATTATGTACATGGCCTTGTTTTCCACCTCCTTGAACTCCCCCGGCTCTGGGGTATGGAAGGAAAGCAACATCCCCACATCCTCCTCTAATGTCCCCACCGCTGTACTAACATTCAGCGCAGGGAACACATAATCCAGACCCTCTGTCCACCGATCAGAGTTGGAAGTATCAGTAGCATTCTGCAGATGAAGTACTGGCATGGAATGAACACACAGAAGCCCCAAAATGCCACAACCAGAAACAAGAGTGTGTCTGCGTGGAGAAAGTCTCCTCAATGAATGGGGGAAAGGTGCATTTATCCCCAGGACACAACCGAGCCCAGGTGTGTCCCATTTCGCTGACGACCCTCCCTGCTCCGCCCACCGACATCCTATTGAGGAAAACAAGAGCAAAGAGAAAGAATGCCAGACAGAATGGGGGGGTTTCACACCCCCCAACCACACCAACCAAACATAAACACAAACAAAATACTGCCCTGGTTAACGCTACCCCACTGCTCCAACCAACCTCATCCTCCTCAGACCTTAGCAACATTTGTGCACAGGAAGCAACCTGTTTGAGGAAATCAATTAAATGAGGACATCAGGCTGTAAAATAATTAGTCTGTGCCACTGGTTAGAGGCAACTAGGTTATTGGCTAGCAGCACCCTTCCCCTATAAAACAGCTGGGGTAGCACCCATTTCAACATAGACAATCTGGCTCACACCTTCTCCACTACACACTCCCAGTTCTTTTTTTTAAGACATCGGAGGTTAGAAAAAAAAACAAGTCTTCATCCCATCTCTGCCCCACTGAGGGAGGGAGGGAGGGAGGGAGGGAGGGAGGGAGGGAGGGAGGGAGGGAGGGAGGGAGGGAGGGAGGGAGGGAGGGAGGGAGGGAGGGAGGGAGGGAGGGAGGGAGGGAGGGAGGGAGGGAGAGGGGATGTGTGTAGGATGCTACTGTCGAAGGCAGCGGGGGAAGCAGTTCCGCCTTCAACAGCATCCCCCTCTCCCTCCCTTTATTGCTCCCCCTCTCCATCCCTCTCCCCTCTTTGCCCCCCACTCCTCTCTTGTCTGCTTCGATGCTCTCTTCCCGACAGAGGCAGCGGTCCATCTCCGGGTGCAGATTGGTTGTGACAGCAGCACTATTTCAAGTGGAGGTTTGAGCTAAATTGGAGTGAGCAATACCACCTGTTCTGTGTGGAGGGGGGCCTAGCCTGTTCTGGTCCAACACTGTACTCTGGAGAGATGAGGGGGGGGGGGGCTGCTACCTGCTACCTTCAAAGCCTACAGCCTTGCATGCAATCTGCCCCAGATGCTCCCTGGGTACTTTGGGTAGTGTGTGTAGTGTGGTGCACTCCTCTTTGCTGCCTGCATGCCTGTCTGTCCGCCTCCTGCCTGCTTGCGGTTTGGAAACAGAGTCTCAGCTTCTCTCTCCTCTCCTCTCTGTTCTTAGAGGGTGTTGCTCAAGGCACTGGAGTTCAAACTCAACACTCATGCATTTTCACATCACATTCCATTACAGTCTGATGAAACCCCACCAGAAAAAGGCACCAACATGGATCCAACATGGATCCAAACTCAAAAGAGCTACACCCACAATGGCTATGAATAATCTATAATGGATGAAACAGAGTGGCGTGGTGAGAAGAGGATGTGTGTGTTGCTGATTGCTTGTGAACGGTGCTGGCTGACGATGGGACTTTTAGTTTGGAGAGAAGAGCAGGGATGGCGTTGAAAGGTTCAGAGCCCAAACTATTTGTCATTGACACATACGGCGGAGTTCACAGGCATCAGAGCAGTGGAGGCTCCTCCAGGGGGGAAGTGGAGGCTCATCCAGGGGGGAAGTGGAGGCTCATCCAGGGGGGAAGTGGAGGCTCCTCCAGGGAGGAAGTGGAGGCTCCTCCAGGGGGGAAGTGGAGGCTCCTCCAGGGAGGAAGTGGAGGCTCCTCCAGGGAGGAAGTGGAGGCTCCTCCAGGGAGGAAGTGGAGGCTCCTCCAGGGAGGAAGTGGAGCGTGGTCTTTTGAGGAGCACAAATAATGTATATTTTTATTTTTAAAACATTTCACCTTGTGGATCTGATCTTGGCATTGGCATCCTAATCCACCTACTAAAATACTATGTGTATATATATCTATTATCTGTAAGTTGCTTTGGATAAAAGTACTCGATATATGATGATAATAAGTAGCTGTACTGGCGATAGTTGGTTCATCTCCTGACTCCTGCACCAGGTTGGGTGATCAGAGAGAGGAGGGAGGGGGGTAGGCCTCCTCCCAGCCAGGCAGGATACAGTAGATATCATTTAGTGGTGAGAGCAATGGGGACAGCATGGGGTTAGTGACGGGGTCGCCACACTTACTGCACGGCCGAGCTCATTTCCACAGATGTCCACTGGCAGGGCTTCCCCTCTGAGAGGAGAGAGAGGGTGGGAGGGAGGGAGGGAGGGAGGGGTCACGTTGTCCAGTGAAACGCTTCATTCACTCACTGATCACAGCCAACATTCACACACACCACACACACACATACACTGAAGACAGACTGTACTGTTGAGAGCAGCTCCTCTGCCCTTGTTCCCCAGTGACTTCAGGGATGTTTCGTTTCCTTAGTGTTACCATAGCTCTGTTATCCAAAGTCTGCCCCATCACAGGACAAGGACTCCTTTGTCTATCTGACCAATATCACATTTAAACAAACAAGCCTTTATGGTTGGTTCCTGTTGGTTCCTGTTTACATTTGTAAACAGATTCCTATTCATTATACTAACATTTGTCTTGTTTATTTGCAGCAATATTACATGATAATCAGAAATGTAGTTTAATGAACATTATACCTTTGTGAGATCTGAGTCAGGCTAGCTTTTATAGCAGACTGCTATAACACACACACACACACTCAGACACACACACACACACCATCAGGCCTGGAGGTAGTATCTGAACCTGTTATATTTATTGGCTTGTATACCTGCCATCTATTTTATGGACATATACCTAACATACATGTATATTCCCGTATGTATCTTCGTGGTAGAATCATGGTAGAATCATGGTAGAATCATGGTAAAAGTGTTATGTTATAAACCAGTGACATACAGTTGTAACTATAGTGAGACGGGTCGGAACAATGTTGAAAATAATCTTGCCTATGCCGCTCTGTACCATCACTCATTCATATATCTTTATGTACATATTCTTTATCCCCTTACACTTGTGTGTATAAGACAGTAGTTTTGGAATTGTTAGTTAGATTACTTGTTGGTTATTACTGCATTGTCAGAACTAGAAACACAAGCATTTCGCTACACTCGCATTAACATCTGCTAACCATGTGTATGTGACAAATACATTTGATTTGATTTGATTTGAAGCTCACAACCCAGCTGATAATTGTTACTCAATTATTAATGATCAATTATTACTTACAGTATGTCAATGTGATGTATATGTTTCCCCCTATTTAAATCAACAGTCAAAATAAAGAGTCATCTTTAGACTGAACAGGCACATTACTGTTATTAGACGGCCCAGCCACCACAGCAGTCTAGTACTGATCTGCTGCCAGGGCACAGCTGGGATGACTGGGGTCAATGGCTGGATTGGTCAGTTGATGGCCGGTGGTTAAAGAGCGGTCAGATGTTACGACCACGTGTTAACCGTGTCAGCTCTGCCAGCCGCTCCTAACGACCGACCAATCAATAGCAGTCTGCCCTACACGGTGACCAATCATATAGACATACTGGACCTATAGGGCGGGGTCAGGGTGGCACTGATGAATAGGCGGTTGTGTGGAGGAAGGTTCTTTATTTTCTTCTTTACTTTATTCCGCCCAATATATGAATAGGAGTTTTGCTCCCAGGATTGCTTTTCTTTGGAGGCAGATGTCCAGGTTTTGATGAGCGTTCAATTAAAAAATGTAAAAAGCAGATAACTGTTATGATCAATGTGGTTAAGAGAGAATGATGGTTGTTGTGGACCAACGTAGTAGGCTGTGGTTGCAGAGCAGTAAGTCGGCCCAGGCAGCAGTGGTATGTAGTTGAATAACACATCAATTATAGCAACTGTGTTGAGCTGAAGTACAGACCCAGCTCTGAACCTCCCCTCTTTCTGTCCCCTCACCACACTCCCTGTCCCTCCCTCCCTTTCCCCCTCTCTCTCTCTCTCTGCTTGATCATGGTGAAGGGTGCAGGGTGTTCAGTTTGAAGCGCTGGACTTGTGATATTAAACAGACCATCTGCGCTGCCAACACAACAACCTCCTCATTGTCCCGTGTCTCTTCGTGACACCGTTCCATCTGTCCGTCCCTCCTGAATGGTCCGTTTGTCCGAGGGCTCTCCAGAGTCCAGGATGTCCAGAACCACAGGGCCCTGTTGGTGATGGATGTCACCCAGAGGAGAGGGCCCTTGGTTGGACAACTGGACAGCTGGACACTCCCTGGCCCAGCGGACTCAGTGGATCACTTGGGAATGACACGGCTGGTCACCAGTGACATGTGACACAGGAGACACATAGGGTTTGGTTGTTCTGTTTATTGGGTTTGCATGGTACACATTTACATATGCATTATTCAATTTACAGGTACACACTTTGTGCTAAAATATCTCAGCCAATTGTAAATTCTTTTGATTTCTACATTATCTCGGTCATGATAGAATGCAGCATAAGATACTACTGAAAATATAATCAACTCAAATATCTTAGTGAAAGTAAGAGGGAAATAAAGGGAAATTGTTCATATGAATTTACTCTACATTTATGATATCACAATATGACAACATTTAAAAGAGAATGAATGCAGGAGAGACACTTTGAGAATGTCCCTGAGCTTATGTTTCAAAATGTCTTGAGGTGTTTGGAAGATTAGGCCTATGGATTATACAAAATACAAAAAAAAATAGAAAATCTAAATATCATCCTACATAACAACTACCCTTCATGTAACATAGAACTTGTATTAAAAAAAATGTAAATTGGGTCATTACGACTTTACAGAAAATGAATTATTATTCAACACCACCATATACAGTACATTGGTAGTCTCCAAGTTCATTAAATAAACTATTTCACTTCTACAAGTCTGAGAGGATTTTTTCTCTTATGTCCCCTGATAATCTGTTTATCCCTAAGTGTCACGTTACATTTGCAAAGCAGCTGGAGGGACCAGTGGTGTCTTGTACGGAGGGCTTCAGCGTGATTAGCCCGGCTCGTATTTGGCGAGCACTCAGACTTGTCAAATCCTTTGATCTGAACTGTCTCCATAATCACTTCAAAAAGTCTTCCTGCTTGAGACCGTGAGGGCTTTACAAATGTGGCTCCTTACTTACTTTCTCTCTCTTCTCTCACTCTCTCTCTCTCTCGCTCTCTGCTCAGGGACTTTATATAAAGGCCTGACTTCCTAGCTGCTACTACCCGTGGTGAAGCTTGGATTTCATCCTAATACCTCTCTCTTTTTCTCTGTCTATATCTCTCTTTTTCTATCTCTCTCTCTCTCTCTTTTCTCTCTCTCTCTCTCTCTCTCTCTCTTTCTCTCTCTCTTTCTCCCTCTCGCTCTTTCTCTTTCTCTTTCTCTTTCTCTTTCTCTTTCTCTTTCTCTTTCTCTTTCTCTTTCTCTTTCTCTTTCTCTTTCTCTTTCTCTTTCTCTCTCTCTCTCTCTTACACAGATGTGATCATATTCTCTTACGAATATGACCACAATGGAAAGAGACAATGGCTTCCCGAGAGAATATTTCTAATATCCTTCCTCTGTACCTGGTCATCTCCAGCTCTTTGTGAGCCTGTGTGAGAGAGAGAGACTAAAGACTGAAGGAAACCCCTCAGCCCTCTCTGCACATTAGACTCACCAGGAACACAAGCGGCGTACAGGGAGAAAAAATACCCTCTACTTTTGGCTCTTAACAATAGCCATTTGCATATTTTTCTAGTCTCTGAAAGAAAACAGCCTGGAGCGTGAATACCCCAGCAGTGATGCAGCAGCGCGGAGGAAGCGGAAGCCGGGGAGACGCTTGTGTTGTGTGTCCGCTACTGGGGTGGGTAGAGGAGGGGAGAGAACACACACTGAGGCCCTTACCTCTGGAGGAGGGGGTTAGAGGGTGGGGGGCATGGGGCCAAGGGGCGGGGGTGGAGGGATGGCGAGGGGACCCTGGTGCTCCTGCGTGGAAAGAAAGAGAGAGAGAGAGAAAGGGAGAGGGGGAGGGAGGGAGAGCGGCTCACATTAAAATCTGATCAAAATCAGATGGAAGAAGCAGCACATCTTTAAATGGGAAATATTTTCTAAATAAAATAAGTCTATTTATTCAAGCGTTCAGCAACACCCCAGTAGGTTCAGTAGGTTACGATAGCATCTCTCCACAAACTGTGCTAAGCTAAAGTATTCAACTATGTTAATGTATTGGCTGTTTGTGGAAACCTGAATTGCTCAGAGTGTGTTATTCTTGGCTAAGACACGGTGGTTGTCTGGCCAGATTGACTTTGTAATGTTGCATACATCATAGAATACAAACTCAACAGACATATTTCCCCTTGCGTCTTATACACAAATAGCGTCCCCATTTGGCAGGTATTTCAGAAACAACAATAACAGGTTAGTGTGTGTGTCTGTGTGTGTGTGTGTTGGGGGGGGTTATAGTCCAGTCCAGGAATAGCATCAGAACAGTGCTTGGTTAAACAGTAACACAGCCGAGGTCAACAGAGTGTTTTACAACGTGAGCGGCTCAAGCACTCCAAAAATAAAGCATTTTTATTCTTGCTTTGAGAATACATATCCCAGCCTGCAGTAATATATCTGTATATTTAGTGGCCTACATATAGGACACGGTAAGAGAGAGAGAGACAGGCAGACTGGAGGAGGCCTGTCCTGCCTGCTGGGGGAAGAAAAAGGACTTGTACAACATTATGTACATATACTAATGTCATATACATTCTGGGGTTTAGGGAACAAATAACTAATCTGGGAAGTAGACTGTTTTGGGATTAGGCCTACCTAACATCTAGTAAATGGTGTGGGGTATATGTCATTTAATTCAGGATGCATTAGGCCTACCTAACATCTAGTAAATGGTGTGGGGTATATGTCATTTAATTCAGGATACATTAGGCCTACCTAACATCTAGTAAATGGTGTGGGGTATATGTCATTTAATTCAGGATGCATTAGGCCTACCTAACATCTAATAAATGGTGTGGGGAATATGTCATTTAATTCAGGATGCATTAGGCCTACCTAACATCTAGAAAATGGTGTGGGGTATATGTCATTTAATTCAGGATGCATTAGGCCTATCTAACATCTAGTAAATGGTGTGGGTTATATGTAATTTAATTCAGGATGCATTAGGCCTACCAAACATCTAGTAAATGGTGTGGGGTATATGTAATTTAATTCAGGATACATTAGGCCTACCTACCATCTAGTAAATGGTGTGGGGTATATGTCATTTAATTCAGGATACATTAGGTCTACCTAACATCTAGTAAATGGTGTGGGGTATATGTAATTTAATTCAGGATACATTAGGCCTACCTAACATCTAGTAAATGGTGTGGGGTATATGTATTTTCATTCAGGATGCATTAGGCCTACCTAACATCTAGAAAATGGTGTGGGGTATATGTCATTTAATTCAGGATAAATTAGGCCTACCTAACATCCAGGAAATGGTGTGGGGTATATGTAATTTAATTCAGGATGCATTAGGCCTACCTAACATCTAGTAAATGGTGTGGGGTATATGTAATTTAATTCAAGATGCATTAGGCCTACCTAACATCTAGTAAATGGTGTGGGGTATATGTCATTTAATTCAGGATACATTAGGCCTACCTAACATCTAGTAAATGGTGTGGGTTATATGTAATTCAATTCAGGATACATTAGGCCTACCTAACATCGAGTAAATGGTGTGGGGTATATGTCATTTAATTCAGGATACATTAGGCCTACCTAACGTTCAATAAATGGTGTGGGGTATATGTCATTTAATTCAGTATACATTAGGCCTACCTAACATCTAGTAAATTGTGTGGGGTATATGTCCTTCAATTCAGGATACATTAGGCCTACCTAACATCTAGTAAATTGTGTGGGGTATATGTCATTTAATTCAGGATACATTAGGCCTACCTAACATCTAGTAAATGGTGTGGGGTATATGTCATTTAATTCAGGATACATTAGGCCTACCTAACATCCAATAAATGGTGTGGGGTATATGTCATTTAATTCAGGATACATTAGGCCTACCTAACATCTAGTAAATGGTGTGGGGTATATGTCATTCAATTCAGGATACATTAGGCCTACCTAACATCTAGTAAATGGTGTGGGGTATATGTCATTTAATTCAAGATGCATTAGGCCTACCTAACATCTAGTAAATGGTGTGGGGTATATGTCATTTAATTCAGGATACATTAGGCCTACCTAACGTTCAATAAATGGTGTGGGGTATATGTCATTTAATTCAGGATGCATTAGGCCTATCTAACATCTAGTAAATGGTGTGGGTTATATGTAATTTAATTCAGGATGCATTAGGCCTACCAAACATCTAGTAAATGGTGTGGGGTATATGTAATTTAATTCAGGATAAATTAGGCCTACCTAACATCCAGGAAATGGTGTCGGGTATATGTAATTTAATTCAGGATAAATTAGGCCTACCTAACATCTAGTAAATGGTGTGGGTTATATGTAATTCAATTCAGGATACATTAGGCCTACCTAACATCGAGTAAATGGTGTGGGGTATATGTCATTTAATTCAGGATACATTAGGCCTACCTAACGTTCAATAAATGGTGTGGGGTATATGTCATTTAATTCAGGATACATTAGGCCTACCTAACATCTAGTAAATTGTGTGGGGTATATGTCCTTCAATTCAGGATACATTAGGCCTACCTAACATCTAGTAAATTGTGTGGGGTATATGTCATTTAATTCAGGATACATTAGGCCTACCTAACATCTAGTAAATGGTGTGGGGTATATGTCATTTAATTCAGGATACATTAGGCCTACCTAACATCCAATAAATGGTGTGGGGTATATGTCATTTAATTCAGGATACATTAGGCCTACCTAACATCTAGTAAATGGTGTGGGGTATATGTCATTCAATTCAGGATACATTAGGCCTACCTAACATCTAGTAAATGGTGTGGGGTATATGTCATTTAATTCAAGATGCATTAGGCCTACCTAACATCTAGTAAATGGTGTGGGGTATATGTCATTTAATTCAGGATACATTAGGCCTACCTAACGTTCAATAAATGGTGTGGGGTATATGTCATTTAATTCAGGATGCATTAGGCCTATCTAACATCTAGTAAATGGTGTGGGTTATATGTAATTTAATTCAGGATGCATTAGGCCTACCAAACATCTAGTAAATGGTGTGGGGTATATGTAATTTAATTCAGGATAAATTAGGCCTACCTAACATCCAGGAAATGGTGTCGGGTATATGTAATTTAATTCAGGATAAATTAGGCCTACCTAACATCTAGTAAATGGTGTGGGGTATATGTAATTTAATTCAGGATAAATTAGGCCTACCTAACATCCAATAAATGGTGTGGGTTATATGTAATTTAATTCAGGATGCATTAGGCCTACCAAACATCTAGTAAATGGTGTGGGGTATATGTAATTTAATTCAGGATAAATTAGGCCTACCTAACATCCAGGAAATGGTGTCGGGTATATGTAATTTAATTCAGGATAAATTAGGCCTACCTAACATCCAGGAAATGGTGTCGGGTATATGTCATTTAATTCAGGATGCATTAGGCCTACCTAACACCTAGTAAATGGTGTGGGGTATATGTAATTTAATTCAGGATACATTAGGCCTACCTAACATCCAATAAATGGTGTGGGGTATATGTCATTTAATTCAGGATACATTAGGCCTACCTAACATCCAATAAATGGGGTGGGGTATATGTCATTTAATTCAGGATGCATTAGGCCTACCTACCATCTAGTAAATGGTGTGGGGTATATGTAATATAATTCAGGATACATTAGGCCTACCTAACACCTAGTAAATTGTGTGGGGTATATGTCATTTAATTCAGGATACATTAGGCCTACCTAACATCTAGTAAATGGTGTGGGGTATATGTCATTTAATTCAGGATACATTAGGCCTACCTAACATCTAGTAAATGGTGTGGGGTATATGTCATTTAATTCAGGATACATTAGGCCTACCTAACATCCAATAAATGGGGTGGGGTATATGTCATTTAATTCAGGATGCATTAGGCCTACCTAACATCTAGTAAATGGTGTGGGGTATATGTAATATAATTCAGGATACATTAGGCCTACCTAACACCTAGTAAATTGTGTGGGGTATATGTCATTTAATTCAGGATACATTAGGCCTACCTAACATCCAATAAATGGGGTGGGGTATATGTCATTTAATTCAGAATGCATTAGGCCTACCTACCATCTAGTAAATGGTGTGGGGTATATGTCATTTAATTCAGGATGCATTAGGCCTACCTAACACCTAGTAAATGGTGTGGGGTATATGTAATATAATTCAGGATGCATTAGGCCTACCTAACATCCAATAAATGGGGTGGGGTATATGTCATTTAATTCAGGATGCATTAGGCCTACCTAACACCTAGTAAATTGTGTGGGGTATATGTCATTTAATTCAGGATACGTTAGGCCTACCTACCATCTCGTAAATTGTGTGGGGTATATGTCATTTAATTCAGGATGCATTAGGCCTACCTAACACCTAGTAAATTGTGTGGGGTATATGTCATTTAATTCAGGATACATTAGGCCTACCTAACATCTAGTAAATGGTGTGGGGTATATGTATTTTCATTCAGGATACGTTAGGCCTACCTACCATCTCGTAAATTGTGTGGGGTATATGTAATTTAATTCAAGATGCATTAGGCCTACCTAACATCTAGTAAATGGTGTGGGGTATATGTCATTTAATTCAGGATACATTAGGCCTACCTAACATCTAGTAAATGGTGTGGGGTATATGTAATTTAATTCAAGATGCATTAGGCCTACCTAACATCTAGTAAATGGTGTGGGGTATATGTCATTTAATTCAGGATACATTAGGCCTACCTAACGTTCAATAAATAGTGTGGGGTATATGTCATTTAATTCAGGATGCATTAGACCTACCTACCATCTAGTAAATGGTGTGGGTTATATGTAATTTAATTCAGGATGCATTAGGCCTACCTAACATCTAGTAAATGGTGTGGGGTATATGTAATTTAATTCAGAATACATTAGGCCTACCTAACATCTAGTAAATGGTGTGGGGTATATGTATTTTAATTCAGGATACATTAGGCCTACCTAACATCTAGAAAATGGTGTGGGGTATATGTCATTTAATTCAGGATGCATTAGGCCTATCTAACATCTAGTAAATGGTGTGGGTTATATGTAATTTAATTCAGGATGCATTAGGCCTACCAAACATCTAGTAAATGGTGTGGGTTATATGTAATTTAATTCAGGATGCATTAGGCCTACCAAACATCTAGTAAATGGTGTGGGTTATATGTCATTTAATTCAGGATGCATTAGGCCTACCAAACATCTAGTAAATGGTGTGGGTTATATGTCATTTAATTCAGGATGCATTAGGCCTACCAAACATCTAGTAAATGGTGTGGGTTATATGTCATTTAATTCAGGATGCATTAGGCCTATCTAACATCTAGTAAATGGTGTGGGTTATATGTCATTTAATTCAGGATGCATTAGGCCTATCTAACATCTAGTAAATGGTGTGGGTTATATGTCATTTAATTCAGGATGCATTAGGCCTACCTACCATCTAGTAAATGGTGTGGGGTATATGTAATTTAATTCAGGATACATTAGGCCTACCTAACATCCAATAAATGGTGTGGGGTATATGTCATTTAATTCAGGATACATTAGGCCTACCTAACATCCAATAAATGGGGTGGGGTATATGTCATTTAATTCAGGATACATTAGGCCTACCTACCATCTAGTAAATGGTGTGGGGTATATGTAATATAATTCAGGATACATTAGGCCTACCTAACACCTAGTAAATTGTGTGGGGTATATGTCATTTAATTCAGGATACATTAGGCCTACCTAACATCTAGTAAATGGTGTGGGGTATATGTCATTTAATTCAGGATACATTAGGCCTACCTAACATCTAGTAAATGGTGTGGGGTATATGTCATTTAATTCAGGATACATTAGGCCTACCTAACATCCAATAAATGGGGTGGGGTATATGTCATTTAATTCAGGATGCATTAGGC
The DNA here is from genome assembly GCF_021184085.1 of Oncorhynchus gorbuscha. Taxonomy (NCBI): domain Eukaryota; kingdom Metazoa; phylum Chordata; class Actinopteri; order Salmoniformes; family Salmonidae; genus Oncorhynchus; species Oncorhynchus gorbuscha. The sequence goes on from NC_060193.1 coordinate 54,694,469, forward strand.
CTACCTAACATCTAGTAAATGGTGTGGGGTATATGTAATTTAATTCAGGATACATTAGGCCTACCTAACACCTAGTAAATTGTGTGGGGTATATGTCATTTAACTCAGGATACATTAGGCCTACCTAACATCCAATAAATGGGGTGGGGTATATGTCATTTAATTCAGGATGCATTAGGCCTACCTACCATCTAGTAAATGGTGTGGGGTATATGTCATTTAATTCAGGATACATTAGGCCTACCTAACATCCAATAAATGGGGTGGGGTATATGTCATTTAATTCAGGATGCATTAGGCCTACCTAACACCTAGTAAATTGTGTGGGGTATATGTCATTTAATTCAGGATACGTTAGGCCTACCTACCATATCGTAAATTGTGTGGGGTATATGTCATTTAATTCAGGATGCATTAGGCCTACCTAACACCTAGTAAATTGTGTGGGGTATATGTCATTTAATTCAGGATGCATTAGGCCTACTTAACACCTAGTAAATTGTGTGGGGTATATGTCATTTAATTCAGGATACATTAGGCCTACCTACCATCTAGTAAATTGTGTGGGGTATATGTCATTTAATTCAGGATACATTAGGCCTACCTAACATCTAGTAAATGGTGTGGGGTATATGTAATTTAATTCAAGATGCATTAGGCCTACCTAACATCCAATAAATGGGGTGGGGTATATGTCATTTAATTCAGGATGCATTAGGCCTACCTACCATCTAGTAAATGGTGTGGGGTATATGTAATATAATTCAGGATACATTAGGCCTACCTAACACCTAGTAAATTGTGTGGGGTATATGTCATTTAATTCAGGATACATTAGGCCTACCTAACATCTAGTAAATGGTGTGGGGTATATGTCATTTAATTCAGGATACATTAGGCCTACCTAACATCTAGTAAATGGTGTGGGGTATATGTCATTTAATTCAGGATACATTAGGCCTACCTAACATCTAGTAAATGGTGTGGGGTATATGTCATTTAATTCAGGATACATTAGGCCTACCTAACATCTAGTAAATTGTGTGGGGTATATGTCATTCAATTCAGGATACATTAGGCCTACCTAACATCTAGTAAATGATGTGGGGTATATGTCATTTAATTCAGGATACATTAGGCCTACCTAACATCTAGTAAATGGTGTGGGGTATATGTCATTTAATTCAGGATACATTAGGCCTACCTAACATCCAATAAATGGTGTGGGGTATATGTCATTTAATTCAGGATACATTAGGCCTACCTAACATCTAGTAAATGGTGTGGGGTATATGTCATTTAATTCAGGATACATTAGGCCTACCTAACATCTAGTAAATGGTGTGGGGTATATGTCATTTAATTCAGGATACATTAGGCCTACCTAACATCCAATAAATGGTGTGGGGTATATGTCATTTAATTCAGGATGCATTAGGCCTACCTAACATCTAGTAAATTGTGTGGGATATATGTCCTTCAATTCAGGATACATTAGGCCTACCTAACATCTAGTAAATGATGTGGGGTATATGTCATTTAATTCAGGATGCATTAGGCCTACCTAACATCAATAAATGGTGTGGGGTATATGTCATTCAATTCAGGATACATTAGGCCTACCTAACATCTAGTAAATGGTGTGGGGTATATGTTATTTAATTCAGGATACATTAGGCCTACCTAACATCTAGTAATATAATAATATATGCCATTTAGCAGACGCTTTTATCCAAAGCGACTTACAGTCATGTGTGCATACATTTAATGGGTTCAGGATCGAACCCACTACCCTGGAGTTACAAGCGCCATGCTACCTGAACATCAGAAGGTAAACATCTGTAAATGGTGTGGGGTATATGTCATTTAATTCAGGATACATTAGGCCTACCTAACATCTAGTAAATGGTGTGGGGTATATGTCATTTAATTCAGGATACATTAGGCCTACCTAACGTTCAATAAATAGTGTGGGGTATATGTCATTTAATTCAGGATGCATTAGGCCTACCTAACATCTAGTAAATGGTGTGGGGTATATGTCATTTAATTCAGGATACATTAGGCCTACCTAACATCTAGTAAATGGTGTGGGGTATATGTCATTTAATTCAGGATACATTAGGCCTACCTAACATCTAGTAAATGGTGTGGGGTATATGTCATTTAATTCAGGATACATTAGGCCTACCTAACATCTAGTAAATTGTGTGGGGTATATGTCATTCAATTCAGGATACATTAGGCCTACCTAACATCTAGTAAATGATGTGGGGTATATGTCATTTAATTCAGGATACATTAGGCCTACCTAACATCTAGTAAATGGTGTGGGGTATATGTCATTTAATTCAGGATACATTAGGCCTACCTAACATCCAATAAATGGTGTGGGGTATATGTCATTTAATTCAGGATACATTAGGCCTACCAAACATCTAGTAAATGGTGTGGGTTATATGTAATTTAATTCAGGATGCATTAGGCCTACCAAACATCTAGTAAATGGTGTGGGTTATATGTCATTTAATTCAGGATGCATTAGGCCTACCAAACATCTAGTAAATGGTGTGGGTTATATGTCATTTAATTCAGGATGCATTAGGCCTACCAAACATCTAGTAAATGGTGTGGGTTATATGTCATTTAATTCAGGATGCATTAGGCCTATCTAACATCTAGTAAATGGTGTGGGTTATATGTCATTTAATTCAGGATGCATTAGGCCTATCTAACATCTAGTAAATGGTGTGGGTTATATGTCATTTAATTCAGGATGCATTAGGCCTACCTACCATCTAGTAAATGGTGTGGGGTATATGTAATTTAATTCAGGATACATTAGGCCTACCTAACATCCAATAAATGGTGTGGGGTATATGTCATTTAATTCAGGATACATTAGGCCTACCTAACATCCAATAAATGGGGTGGGGTATATGTCATTTAATTCAGGATACATTAGGCCTACCTACCATCTAGTAAATGGTGTGGGGTATATGTAATATAATTCAGGATACATTAGGCCTACCTAACACCTAGTAAATTGTGTGGGGTATATGTCATTTAATTCAGGATACATTAGACCTACCTAACATCTAGTAAATGGTGTGGGGTATATGTCATTTAATTCAGGATACATTAGGCCTACCTAACATCTAGTAAATGGTGTGGGGTATATGTCATTTAATTCAGGATACATTAGGCCTACCTAACATCCAATAAATGGGGTGGGGTATATGTCATTTAATTCAGGATGCATTAGGCCTACCTAACATCTAGTAAATGGTGTGGGGTATATGTAATATAATTCAGGATACATTAGGCCTACCTAACACCTAGTAAATTGTGTGGGGTATATGTCATTTAATTCAGGATACATTAGGCCTACCTAACATCCAATAAATGGGGTGGGGTATATGTCATTTAATTCAGGATGCATTAGGCCTACCTACCATCTAGTAAATGGTGTGGGGTATATGTCATTTAATTCAGGATACATTAGGCCTACCTAACATCCAATAAATGGGGTGGGGTATATGTCATTTAATTCAGGATGCATTAGGCCTACCTAACACCTAGTAAATTGTGTGGGGTATATGTCATTTAATTCAGGATACGTTAGGCCTACCTACCATATCGTAAATTGTGTGGGGTATATGTCATTTAATTCAGGATGCATTAGGCCTACCTAACACCTAGTAAATTGTGTGGGGTATATGTCATTTAATTCAGGATGCATTAGGCCTACCTAACACCTAGTAAATTGTGTGGGGTATATGTCATTTAATTCAGGATACATTAGGCCTACCTACCATCTAGTAAATTGTGTGGGGTATATGTCATTTAATTCAGGATACATTAGGCCTACCTAACATCTAGTAAATGGTGTGGGGTATATGTAATTTAATTCAAGATGCATTAGGCCTACCTAACATCCAATAAATGGGGTGGGGTATATGTCATTTAATTCAGGATGCATTAGGCCTACCTACCATCTAGTAAATGGTGTGGGGTATATGTAATATAATTCAGGATACATTAGGCCTACCTAACACCTAGTAAATTGTGTGGGGTATATGTCATTTAATTCAGGATACATTAGGCCTACCTAACATCTAGTAAATGGTGTGGGGTATATGTCATTTAATTCAGGATACATTAGGCCTACCTAACATCTAGTAAATGGTGTGGGGTATATGTCATTTAATTCAGGATACATTAGGCCTACCTAACATCTAGTAAATGGTGTGGGGTATATGTCATTTAATTCAGGATACATTAGGCCTACCTAACATCTAGTAAATTGTGTGGGGTATATGTCATTCAATTCAGGATACATTAGGCCTACCTAACATCTAGTAAATGATGTGGGGTATATGTCATTTAATTCAGGATACATTAGGCCTACCTAACATCTAGTAAATGGTGTGGGGTATATGTCATTTAATTCAGGATACATTAGGCCTACCTAACATCCAATAAATGGTGTGGGGTATATGTCATTTAATTCAGGATACATTAGGCCTACCTAACATCTAGTAAATGGTGTGGGGTATATGTCATTTAATTCAGGATACATTAGGCCTACCTAACATCTAGTAAATGGTGTGGGGTATATGTCATTTAATTCAAGATGCATTAGGCCTACCTAACATCTAGTAAATGGTGTGGGGTATATGTCATTTAATTCAGGATACATTAGGCCTACCTAACATCCAATAAATGGTGTGGGGTATATGTCATTTAATTCAGGATGCATTAGGCCTACCTAACATCTAGTAAATTGTGTGGGATATATGTCCTTCAATTCAGGATACATTAGGCCTACCTAACATCTAGTAAATGATGTGGGGTATATGTCATTTAATTCAGGATGCATTAGGCCTACCTAACATCCAATAAATGGTGTTCGGTATATGTCATTCAATTCAGGATACATTAGGCCTACCTAACATCTAGTAAATGGTGTGGGGTATATGTTATTTAATTCAGGATACATTAGGCCTACCTAACATCTAGTAATATAATAATATATGCCATTTAGCAGACGCTTTTATCCAAAGCGACTTACAGTCATGTGTGCATACATTCTACGTATGGGTGGTCCCGGGGATCGAACCCACTACCCTGGAGTTACAAGCGCCATGCTCTACCAACTGAGCTACAGAAGGACCACAACATCTGTAAATGGTGTGGGGTATATGTCATTTAATTCAGGATACATTAGGCCTACCTAACATCTAGTAAATGGTGTGGGGTATATGTCATTTAATTCAGGATACATTAGGCCTACCTAACGTTCAATAAATAGTGTGGGGTATATGTCATTTAATTCAGGATGCATTAGGCCTACCTAACATCTAGTAAATGGTGTGGGGTATATGTCATTTAATTCAGGATACATTAGGCCTACCTAACATCTAGTAAATGGTGTGGGGTATATGTCATTTAATTCAGGATACATTAGGCCTACCTAACATCTAGTAAATGGTGTGGGGTATATGTCATTTAATTCAGGATACATTAGGCCTACCTAACATCTAGTAAATTGTGTGGGGTATATGTCATTCAATTCAGGATACATTAGGCCTACCTAACATCTAGTAAATGATGTGGGGTATATGTCATTTAATTCAGGATACATTAGGCCTACCTAACATCTAGTAAATGGTGTGGGGTATATGTCATTTAATTCAGGATACATTAGGCCTACCTAACATCCAATAAATGGTGTGGGGTATATGTCATTTAATTCAGGATACATTAGGCCTACCTAACATCTAGTAAATGGTGTGGGGTATATGTCATTTAATTCAGGATACATTAGGCCTACCTAACATCTAGTAAATGGTGTGGGGTATATGTCATTTAATTCAAGATGCATTAGGCCTACCTAACATCTAGTAAATGGTGTGGGGTATATGTCATTTAATTCAGGATACATTAGGCCTACCTAACATCCAATAAATGGTGTGGGGTATATGTCATTTAATTCAGGATGCATTAGGCCTACCTAACATCTAGTAAATTGTGTGGGATATATGTCCTTCAATTCAGGATACATTAGGCCTACCTAACATCTAGTAAATGATGTGGGGTATATGTCATTTAATTCAGGATGCATTAGGCCTACCTAACATCCAATAAATGGTGTTCGGTATATGTCATTCAATTCAGGATACATTAGGCCTACCTAACATCTAGTAAATGGTGTGGGGTATATGTTATTTAATTCAGGATACATTAGGCCTACCTAACATCTAGTAATATAATAATATATGCCATTTAGCAGACGCTTTTATCCAAAGCGACTTACAGTCATGTGTGCATACATTCTACGTATGGGTGGTCCCGGGGATCGAACCCACTACCCTGGAGTTACAAGCGCCATGCTCTACCAAGTGAGCTACAGAAGGACCACAACAACTGTAAATGGTGTGGGGTATATGTCATTTAATTCAGGATACATTAGGCCTACCTAACATCTAGTAAATGGTGTGGGGTATATGTCATTTAATTCAGGATGCATTAGGCCTACCTAACATCTAGTAAATGGTGTGGGGTATATGTCATTTAATTCACGATACATTAGGCCTACTTAACGTTCAATAAATAGTGTGGGGTATATGTCATTTAATTCAGGATGCATTAGGTCTACCTAACATCTATTAAATGGTGTGGGGTATATGTCATTTAAATCAGGATACATTCGGCCTACCTAACATCCAATAAATGGTATTCGGTATATGTCATTTAATTCAGGATACATTAGGCCTACCTAACATCCAATAAATGGGGTGGGGTATATGTCATTTAATTCAGGATGCATAAGGCCTACCTACCATCTAGTAAATGGTGTGGCGTATATGTAATTTAATTCAGGATACATTAGGCCTACCTAACATCTAGAAAATGGTGTGGGGTATATGTCATTCAATTCATGATACATTAGGACTACCTAACATCTAGTAAATGGTGTGGGGTATATGTAATTTAATTTAAGATGCATTAGCCCTGCCTAACATCTAGTAAATGGTGTGGGGTATATGTCATTTAATTCAGGATACATTAGGCCTACCTAACATCTAGTAAATGGTGTGAGGTATATGTCATTTAATTCAGGATACATTAGGCCTACCTAACATCCAATAAATGGTGTGGGGTATATGTCATTTAATTCAGGATACATTAGCCCTACCTAACATCTAGTAAATGGTGTGGGGTATATGTCATTTAATTCAGGATACATTAGGCCTACCTAACATCCAATAAATGGTGTGGGGTATATGTCATTTAATTCAGGATACATTAGCCCTACCTAACATCTAGTAAATGGTGTGGGGTATATGTCATTCAATTCAGGATACATTAGGCCTACCTAACATCTAGTAAATTGTGTGGGGTATATGTCATTTAATTCAGGATACATTAGGCCTACCTAACATCCAAGAAGTCTTAGAAGTAGAGTTAGTCCCACGTAAGTACACTTCCTGTTATAAAAATCAAGCCAGAAACATTACCTCTCTAGCCTGACTCCGGTATCAAACTACAATACTGCTAAAACAGCATTTGACACAAAAGCCTATACTTTTAATCTTAATAAAGAAATCCTGAAATTGTCATTGAGTGTTGTTACTGTAATATAGGTAGATGGCTGTAATACTGTTGTATGAGCCACAGGAGTCTAAACATGAAACGCAGGAGTTATAGGAAATCAACCAGGTTTCATGTAACACTTGTTCCCAACCAGGCTGGAAGCCATCAGTCAAAGCAGCAGACAGACTGTCCTGCATGGAAATAAGGACTCAGCTCTCCTCTCCTACCCAGAGATGTGGAGTCAGAGATGTACAGTCAGAGATGTGTAGTCAGAGATGTACAGTCAGAGATGTACAGTCAGAGATGTACAGTCAGAGATGTGCAGTCAGAGATGTACAGTCAGAGATGTACAGTCAGAGATGTGGAGTCAGAGATGTACAGTCAGAGATGTACAGTCAGAGATGTGGAGTCAGAGATGTACAGTCAGAGATGTACAGTCAGAGATGTGGAGTCAGAGATGTACAGTCAGAGATGTGGAGTCAGAGATGTGGAGTCAGAGATGTGGAGTCAGAGATGTGGAGTCAGAGATGTGGAGTCAGAGATGTACAGTCAGAGATGTGGAGTCAGAGATGTGGAGTCAGAGATGTGGAGTCAGAGATGTGGAGTCAGAGATGTACAGTCAGAGATGTACAGTCAGAGATGTACAGTCAGAGATGTACAGTCAGAGATGTACAGTCAGAGATGTGCAGTCAGAGATGTGCAGTCAGAGATGTGGAGTCAGAGATGTACAGTCAGAGATGTACAGTCAGAGATGTACAGTCAGAGATGTACAGTCAGAGATGTGGAGTCAGAGATGTACAGTCAGAGATGTACAGTCAGAGATGTACAGTCAGAGATGTACAGTCAGAGATGTGGAGTCAGAGATGTACAGTCAGAGATGTGCAGTCAGAGATGTGGAGTCAGAGATGTACAGTCAGAGATGTACAGTCAGAGATGTACAGTCAGAGATGTGCAGTCAGAGATGTGGAGTCAGAGATGTACAGTCAGAGATGTGCAGTCAGAGATGTGGAGTCAGAGATGTACAGTCAGAGATGTGCAGTCAGAGATGTGTAGTCAGAGATGTACAGTCAGAGATGTACAGTCAGAGATGTGTAGTCAGAGATGTGTAGTCAGAGATGTGGAGTCAGAGATGTGTAGTCAGAGATGTGTAGTCAGAGATGTGGAATCAGAGATGTGGAGTCAGAGATGTACAGTCAGAGATGTGGAGTCAGAGATGTGGAGTCAGAGATGTGGAGTCAGAGATGTGGAATCAGAGATGTTTAGTCAGAGATGTGGAATCAGAGATGTGGAGTCAGAGATGTACAGTCAGAGATGTACAGTCAGAGATGTGGAGTCAGAGATGTACAGTCAGAGATGTGTAGTCAGAGATGTACAGTCAGATATGTACAGTCAGAGATGTGCAGTGCAGTAGGGCTGAGTAATGGCTGGTGCAGCATCCTGCATGCAGCATTCTCAAAGACGCTTTTGTGATATTGGTAAATGTACACGCACAGACAGGGAGGGAGGGGGGAAGAGAGAGAGTGTGTGTGGGGCAGGAGGGAGAGAGGCAGTGCCTGCATGTGCGTGTGTGCGTGTGTGCGTGTGTGCGTGTGTGTGTGTGTGTGCGTGCGTGCGTGCGTGCGTGCGTGCGTGCGTGCGTGCGTGTGTGTGTGTGTGTGTGTGTGTGTGTGTGTGTGTGTGTGTGTGTGTGTGTGTGTGTGTGTGTGTGTGTGTGTGTGTGTGTGTGTGTGTGTGTGTGTGTGTGTGTGTGTGTGTGTGTGTGTGTGTGTTTCAAGGCTGGATGTAGGGAGAGAGAGTGGCAAAAACAGGCACAGAGGATGTATGTAAACCCATTTAGAAACAAATGGTTCTGACTCCGTAGGAACAGGGACAGATCCATACGAGCTCAACACATAATCCCCACATGAATCAGACTTCCCACCAGAACGGGACCACACAAGCTCATATGAATAGCACATATCACGCACAGTCAACAATATGAACTAACCCGACTCAGTATGAGTCTAGGGTCTTTTCGTGAATGTGAACACAAAATCATATGCAAATATGGTGGCACTACAGCAACTGAACATACACCATGTCTTCATATATTGCATTAGTATGAAGCTTACTCCTGAATCTAGCCTAGGGTCCCATTAAATCTGTGTAGTTTCCGCTCATTTGATAAGCACCATAGTCATTTGATAAGCACCATAGTCATTGATAAGCACCGTAGTCATTTGATAAGCACCATAGTCATTGATAAGCACCATAGTCATTGATAAGCACCATAGTCATTTGATAAGCACCATAGTCATTGATAAGCACCATAGTCATTGATAAGCACCATAGTCATTGATAAGCACCATGGTCATTTATAAGCACCATAGTCATTTGATAAGCACCATAGTCATTGATAAGCACCATAGTCATTTGATAAGCACCATAGTCATTGATAAGCACCATAGTCATTGATAAGCACCATAGTCATTGATAAGCAACATAGTCATTGATAAGCACCATAGTCATTGATAAGCAGCATAGTCATTGATAAGCACCATAGTCATTGATAAGCACCATAGTCGTTTGATAAGCACCATAGTCATTGATAAGCACCATAGTCATTGATAAGCACAATAGTCATTTGATAAGCACCATAGTCATTGATAAGCATCAAAGTCATTGATAAGCACCATAGTCATTTGATAAGAATCATAGTCATTGATAAGTGCCATAGTCATTTGATAAGGTGGCAGGGGGGCAGGGTAGCCTAGTGGTTAGAGCGTTTGGACTAGTAACTGAAAGGTTGCAAGTTCATTTGATAAGCATAATTTGATAAGCACCATAGTCATTTGATAAGCATGATAGTCATTTGATAAGCATAATTTGATAAGCAGTCATTTGATAAGCATGATAGTCATTTGATAACCATTATAGTCATTGATAAGCATCAAAGTCATTTGATAAGCATCCTAGTAATTTGATAAGCATCATATGATGCTAGTATGGTCCATGTCCCAGCTGATGAGGCTGAGGCCAGGCCTAGACAGCCCCTCTGATACCTCCATTCCACTCCCTGTGTGCGTGCGTGCGTGCGTGCGTGCGTGTGTGTGTGTGCGCGAGTGTGTGTGTAAGCACATCGGTGTGTGTGTGCATGCAGTGGTGTCAGGATTGCATTCTGGAGACGCGGCAACGAGGGCATCATTTATCCCTGATTGGAACGAAGGCAGGAGTGCTGAATTTGTGTTACAATGCAGCCGCGCCATAAAGAGAGGCCACATTTCCTCCCCATTTCCCTTATGAATATCAAACACTGAAACTGTGCCATGGCGCGCCACAACAACACATAAGAAAAATGACATCTCTGTTATTTTATTTGTATTACCTTTAATAGGCAGCATATTGGAGGGAGTATTTATTACTGTGTCAAGTTCGTCCTGTAGACATTCTCTGATTTATAAGACAGTCGTCATTAGCCAAATTGTGAAGCGATGTCATTTATATTTTTTGCCTCCTTGTGGTATTGCAACGTTTGCTTAGTTTTGAAAGGAATACCAGTAGGGGTCCGAATCTACATGAGTCTTGAGCCCACATGCCAGCTAGACATGTCTCTATCGTAGGCCCAGTACAGCTCACATCACAAACATGTCCTGGAGTTATAGCTCTATTCCACGTGGACAGACGCACAACAGACAAGAAATTGCATGGGTGCATCTGTACAACTCTATCCTGAGCGAACCGTCCACTGCATTCAAATAGTTTTGTGTCTGTATGTCTCTATCCGATCTAGGAACACGACTCAATCCAATTATGTTGTTAGGGGCATTTCAAAGCAGCTTCCTACCTCGGCTGTACGTAGCTTTGTAAAACCCCATCCACACTGTTCCACAAAGTTACAACTAGATCCATTAAGTTGGAAGAATGAGCAAGAGACAGAGGGGTGACTTATAGTACTCAGTTCCTCCGTTATCCAATTTGATTGGGATTTAGGAGTGATTTGTGGTGGCATCCCCCAGGGAAATAAAGAGTTTGATTAATGCAATCCTGGGCGGGCAGAGAGGTGTCACAAACCCCTCTCCTGAGGGAATGTTCCTGTTTGACAAACAAAAACAAAGCCGCCACTATGGCAAAATGTGAATCTGAACTCGCATGGCAACATGACATACTGTAGCAGTCTGCTGCAACTGGCAGTACTCTCTCACGCTTTCTCCTGCATTCACTTTAAAGGGATTTGACTTCATGTGGAATTAGTTGGTTTACTTATTCATTACTGAAGTTAATAATATGATATCAGTCTTGATTAGCATGCATAATGCTGTCTAATAGAATGCAAACAACAGAAGATTTGTATACTTATTGCCTACACAATATATTCCAGTGAATATTGGCTTGTAGAATGCAGCTTAGCATCAACATTGGTGGGCGTCTGAAGGTCTGGATGTTTCAGTGTGTTATCCTTGTTGACCTGCGTGTACTGACAGGAAGATTGTGTGTGTGTGTTTGTGTGTGTGTGTGTGTGTGTGTGTGTGTGTGTGTGTGTGTGTGTGTGTGTGTGTGTGTGTGTGTGTGTGTGTGTGTGCGTGCGTGCGTGCGTGCGTGCGTGCGTGCGTGCGTGCGTGCGTGCGTGCGTGCGTGCGTGCGTGCGTGTGTGTGTGTGCGTGTGTGTGTGTGCTGTCAGAGAGATCAGGCAGGACTGCCGGCAGGAAGGTGAGGAGCCCAGGGCAGTGCTGACAGAGCGCTCTCTTTCCATCCCTGGGCTCTGTGGAGTGAGTCTAGGAGACAAAGGCCCTCCTACACACACACACACACACCTTTCTCTCTTCAATCCTGTGTGTGTGTGTGTGTGTGTGTGTGTGTGTGTGTGTGTGTGTGTGTGTGTGTGTGTGTGTGTGTGTGTGTGTGTGTGTGTGTGTGTGTGTGTGTGTGTGTGTGTGTGTGTGTGTGTGTGTGTGTGTGTGTGTGTGTGTGTGTGTGTGTGTGTGTGTGTGTGTGTGTGTGTGTGTGTTCGTCCGTGTGTGCGTGCGTGCGTGCATCCATGCTTGCGTGTGTGTGTGTCTGCCTTGTGTGTGTGTGTCCCACACACCCCTCTTTCCCATCTTCTGAGAGTAACACTTTATCCTATCCATCCCTCTGTCAATCTCCAGTCTAGAGGGCTTTGTAGGCTCCAACACCTGCCTGAATGCGTTCAGAGACCAGACCAGACCCCATACCAAACCCATCCTTCTCCAGGCAGCCCTATCCTGTGGAATACATTCACGATCTCATGAAGTCAACTTGTGTATAACCGTTTACCTATTACTGCCAGCTCTCGTTGGTGAGTATCCCCAACTGCCCTTCAAATGATCAAATATCACCATGGAAATATGTGAAGGTTCCCTTTTCCATACCGATATGTCTGGGCCAATCACGTCGAATAGATACACAATCAATATTTCATACTATAACTACACACGGCGGTGATATCAAAATGCTGCTGCTATCGCTGATCAATACAGCAATCTCACTGACCAACTCTAGAGTGGAAAACAAAAGCACAGCCATTATAGAACGATACAAACAAACCCTCCCATTGAATAATTCATTGATGACTAGACAAGCCACCATTAATGCTGTATACAGTATTCTCTAATATTCTCCCTGGGAAGCCACCTAGACATCCATTTAAAGCAAATTATGACATTTACATTGATTTCCGATCCACAAGACACAATCAGTAATAAACTGATATATTGATGAATAATGAGTAGGCAGATGAGGGAGGGAGGGAGGGAGGGAGGGAGGGAGGGAGGGAGGGAGGGAGGGAGGGAGGGAGGGAGGGAGGGAGGGAGGGAGGGAGGGAGGGAGGGAGGGGGAGGGGGAGGGAGGGAGGGAGGGAGGGAGGGAGGGAGGGAGGGAGGGAGGGAGGGAGGGAGGGAGGGAGGGAGGGAGGGAGGGCACATCACAGATCCATGGCAGAAGACCAAGCCAAGCCAATCCCTCTAAACACCAGGCTGAGAGAAGAGGTGCACTGTAAAGGTCAGGAATGCACAGGGAACAGATACAATCAGAATACAATAACTACACTTTACGTTGTACATTTAAGTCATTTATTAGAGGTTCTTATCCTCATACTGCATTCATCTTAAGGGAGGTGAGACAACCACATAGCACAGTCATAATAGGTACATATTAATTGAAATAGATTCCCTGTGTAGTTTACTTTGAGGCTTCAAATTGTGTTTTAATAGCATATAATGCAACCATGTCGCAAATTGAGAATATTTGTATCTGCTTGCTGTTATTCACTGTGCACCTGGTTTAATTAACTGGATGTATTATCATTAAAGTGCGAGGCCTAGCCTACTCCATGTTGGATTTAGCTTTAAATCAACATTAGGCTTGACACGAACACTAAACGTCTGTTATTAACGTATTTTCTGATTAGTCAGTGCATGGACAAAGTGAAGCAAATACACGATGTATACCTTAAGGAGGCCTTTAATTAAAATGACCATTGTACCAGTACATTGTTGACCGTAATAGACGGTCATATGATTTTAATTGCCACTTGCAGTTGTTTTTTTCTTCGTATGTACACTTACTGTGCATGGACAAGGTTTCTACTTCTAACAGAAAGCATGGATTGGACAGAAAGCTCTTGACGTCGGCAATTATATGTCCTTAATTCAAAGGTAAAAGTGTTGTCTCAGAGGATGAGATGTGCCAACCGAAATGAGGAATATGCTGTCCTCTCTAAAAACATTGGTCAAATAAATGCATATGCCCCAAAACATGGGTCTAGTTTATATGCAAATGGCCTATGAGAAGTTGTACAGTCTAATGTCTTCGGATTTGGTGTCGAACGTAAGCCAGTAGTGAAAACAGATATAGGTCATCAATAGAAGTAGCCGCATTATTGTCATTACGATCATTATTAACCTATTATTGTCATTATTATGATGTATTATTATAAATAATGAATAATTACATTATGTTGGTGTTATTAATATTGCCCCGTGGTTTTATTTCTATAGTGTATGATGTTGATGATGATACTCTGAGGTTGATACAGACTAGTTAAATGGCTGGTCAAGCATGCATGGAACCCACAGGAGATTAATTCCCCAGACAGGTTCTAGAGAATCTTGTTCTCATTTGTTATTTGTTGTGGTTTCTGATTGAGTACAGTAACAATTCCATTATATGTCAACGATTAGCGACGAGGTACACTGAAATACTTGTTTATTCTAATGTATGCTTGGCTGAAAACCTATGGGCCTATATTACACGCAGAATCAAGCTTATAAGAAATAATAACCCCATGTTAGCCCATTTTTTTGCATAGCTAGGCCTAGTCCTGAATATAGGCCTACATTAGGATATTATATTAAGTACAATATGTTTTACTTGATTAACATCAAGTTATTTATGTACATAAAAGCAATGTTGTTCATGAGTGTCATTACCCTTATGCCTATATCATGCTGATTGTGTATGTATGTATGTATATGTGACTTAAAATAATGTTTGCGATAATTCAAAGATAATATAAGGATTTTCTAAATATAACCTAATTTCTGCCATTATGTAAAAAATCATATTGTTTCTTCAAAGCATACTCATTATGTGAAACAACAGCTATTGGCGGAGCAGGCAGCGAGTTATAAGGTAGTCCAGGGTTCTTCCTTATTTTCTAAACTTCTAGTAATGCACTGA
This sequence comes from Oncorhynchus gorbuscha, assembly GCF_021184085.1. Lineage (NCBI taxonomy): Eukaryota > Metazoa > Chordata > Actinopteri > Salmoniformes > Salmonidae > Oncorhynchus > Oncorhynchus gorbuscha. The sequence goes on from NC_060193.1 coordinate 54,709,742, forward strand.
AAAGCGCGTGAGGAAAAAGTAGATTGCCATGTGGGTTTCGTTTTGTTTCACATCGGCTTACTGCTTGAGGAAAACACTGGGTATATGTTTCCTATCCCAGCATTATCACGATACTTCAAATATTTACATTAATATCAAACATGTATATCAATGAGGACATCACATAGGTGTATAGCCTATTGTAATTCAATATAATCGACAAATTCATAAATTAGTAATTGCACAATATTTTAGTGTTAAGCATTTGGAGTCCAGTTACTTAATTATACAGTCAGTTTCTTTCTCTTCGCAATTATAATTGTGTTTTATTGTCTAATATCGTGTCATTCAGCTTCTCTATTATATCAGGTCAGGTCTGTATTTTTTAAATTGCGTCGCAGTCAACAAAACAATAATGCGACTATTACTCACCAAGGCTGGCCTGCCATCATGAGTAAGCGCGACACCTGCTGGTAGATAATATTTATCTAACCTAAAGTCAACAATGAACTCAATTTAATTTCCCCATCTAAAGCAACAATAGCTCACAGGTGAGGAGAGCGTCTGTCACAGTGTTGGTAATGTGAAGATGGTTCTACATGTATGGCCATGGTGCCGAGAAGAAGGGGAGTTGGAGTTGTTGGCTCTGCTATAGGCATGCTAGATGATATTGGCTTCAACAGCTCTTTCATCTTGAGTCCAGTGCACAAACATATAGCTTAATGCGACTAGTGTTCCCTCTTTTATTCGGCTCACCATGACAACAGAAAGGCTGGGTTCAGAAATGCCTCCCCATCAATGAAACAAACGGTCTTAGCGGGGCTGCGCGAGACGGCATCTTTAACAGCGAGGGCACACACTGTTAACCCGTGAGAAAAACGCAGGAAAGTGAAGAAATTCGACGCTGACTACAAAAAGTATGAAGTCAGAAAAATAGTGCATGTTGTGCAACTGGTATTAGTTGTAAAATGTCCGTGCAATTGTGTTCGAAGCAAACTTGCTTGAGGACCATTCCAGGCGGACTTATGAAAACCTGAATAGTGTTGTCCATCTCTGCATCTGCATATAATCGTTTTAATTTCAGTTATCTTAAGGATTGCTGATAGGCTACATATGCTTTCGGAATAGCTCCATGATTTCGCAAGCCAGAACAAAATAGTCTATATGTTCATAGCCTTAGCCTATTGCAAAATATAGACTATAGCATCTCATTCGATCAGTTATCGTACGCATTCTAGTCCATTGATTAAACTTAAAGTCGTGGGTTATGTCATTATTGTTGTTCAACTTTAAACAAACTTTTCTACAGCTGCACGGGATCGATTTATGTAAACGATTTGATATTCACTGGTGCCTATGCGACTCCCCCAGAGAATTCAACCAAGGGGTATCCTGCTTAAATTTGATTGATTGCACTTTCTCCAGTGGACATTCACTACAAAACAGCACAGCTTAACCGTCTGCTCACTATTTCTAAAAGCGAGGCATGGGAGCGAAAGCCAACACAAAGCACGTATTGATTTTTGGTTTCAAAAAGGGAAAAACAACATATATGTTTTTTATGAGAGTTAGAGGTGGGAAATGTTTATGTCGGCAGTGTGACATAACATATGGGCTAAAATGACATCAAATGCGTTAAAATACGTGTTTAGAAATTGGTAAAGCCATACGTTTAGTATAGTATAGGCTAGTTCACATTACATTGCTTTATCTTCCAGTATGGATAGTATAGGAAATTCAAATATTATTTGACTTACCTTATATCCAAGAATAGTCGAAAAATGCTTTACATGTATATTTGTAATCTATTAATGGCCATCTCCTTTCCTTCGAGTCGGTGCTCCCTAAGATTTTCTTTCCTCTGCCTCAACTGAGCAGAGCACTCCTCGGCTCCGCTATTATTTTCACTAAAATATATGAAAATTTATGCAAATGAAAATCAGCACTAACTGTTCGTCTCTTGTTATACTTGGGGATTTTTTCCCCCTTTCTTTTTTGCATACAAAACAAATGAACTCCCCAGCAGGGAACTTGGGGACCTTGTAAAATAAACAAATAAATAATAAGCACACCATATTTCACAGAGAGTGAATTTAGCGGCATGCATTGAACTCAGGGACATTTTTTTAATAAATGTATTTTTTTACTCTTTTCGGTGATCTTTTGGAAGTGAATTTTTTTCTTTCCCATTACCCGGTGTCACGTTTCTCACCGCCTCGCAAGCCGCCCTTTGAAAGTGTGCAACCTGAAATGTATAGCAGTAATGTAGACAGATATCCTCACTGTATATTAATAAAAGGACGGCCCCATGGCACCGGCCCTGTCCTGTATTCAATGTAAACAACTCCACGAGGCTTCCTCGGTTTTGAGCCGGGTCCAAATGAAATCTACTGGGAATGAAGGAACTCTGGCATCCACTATGTGCTAAACTACACCAGTCTATTATCTTTGCTCATATGCAATAAAATCTCTGCTCAGTCTTTGGCATGGTAGGTTTTATTAGGAAACAACATGAGATGGTTAGGATCATTGTAATACTTTTTCCCGCTTTCTGACCCTATCTCGAACATAAGGTCATGGTTCAGTATTATGGTTTATCCAAAACTTTAAGAATAGCCAATAATACTGGCAATAGCTGCTCTACAGTAGCCAACACTGTAAGCAAGCAGTAGCTCTGAAATCCTGTGCGTCCTTGCTAGTGCTCCTCGTGAACGTGACTGCGTCTCAGCCAGTGGATGCAATATATTATATATGGTATTTATTCATTAACACTGCTGGGTGAATCCATATGCTGAGGGGGTCCACTTAACACAGGCTCATTCATGTCTGTGTTATGGAGTGAACTAAAAAGAAGACGCATTTTATAGGGCCCAAACGTAGACTAGCTGGTTGTAGTATTCAGATTTAAAAGGCAGACTTTTCCCCCTGCAAATCCCCCAAGGGCTGCTCAATTTACCTTTGTTTTGGTTGCCACTTTCTCTTTCCCAGTGGTTCAGTGAGGTTGCCTATGCGTTCTGTTTCCGCATGGAAGCATCCCACAACCTTTGTCCATTAACTTCCGAGGAACCAAAACCCAGCCATCAAGCAAGACGTGAGGACTATTGAATGTGATGGTGTTTTAGGGATAAATGGCACAGAAATGGCCTCACACAACTAGTCATATTGTTCAAAACATTCTCAAGGGCACACAATAAATGGTCTGGTTATGTGAAGGTACTAAGTGCATTACTGTCCTACAGCACATTGACAATGACAGTTGTAGGCCTCCACCAACATCCAAAATGTACAAAAGGTCCCCATCTCCACCAAGCCTATTACAATAGTTTATTTTAGGTGATCGCTGTTATGCATACTAGGCTAATATAAACATATTTTATGGAGATAAATCCAATATATCATTAGGTCTATTTCCATCAATAACCGTTTTAAAACACTTTCTGTTTTTTGACAAGGTTGAATCTATTCTGATTTATATGAAAGTTATAATATGTTTAGAACCCACATAAACAAGAATTCATGTATAGCTCCATATTGCTCACGAATACATTCATCAGATATTTTTTTGTTTATTTCATTCCTATATTTTGTATTAATTTGCTCATTTATTTATTTATTTGGATTGAATTAAAAACCAGCCAATTGCAACGGCCGGAAGGAGGTTTACGCGCCTCAAGCGAGGCTGGCGAGACCTGTCAATCATACCCCGGGTATCCAATCAACGGGAGTCTTGCACTCGACTTCCTCGTATTTGAAGGGGGCGAGACGTGGACGATGTGCGCACGCTTGGCACAGGGTAAACATTCGTGTGTCCTCGAGCTTTGAGGGAGGGACGTAGCGAACTGTCAGAAGAGAAAGAGAGGGAGAGAGAGAGAGAGAGAGAGAGACCGAACAAGCGAATGGGAGAAGAGGCTTGCAACCATCGCCGTGCACTGTAATACTGAATTGTACTTCAGCGGGAGTTAGCGGTTTGGCAGGTTTATACACATCAAAACAGAACAAAGAGAAAGACTCTACAGTTCTATAAAAGGAACAGCGAAAGAAAAGAATAAAGCAACAAGGGAGAAATCTCAGTGGCTAAATTTCAAAAGAACCAAGGAGCCAGTGCTTGTGTTTTTCTCCCCTGCAATAGGAACATAAACTGGGACTTTGTATTTCGTGGAGAAATTGATCAATTTCTTCGACCACTAGAAGTTTGTTGGGGCAAATATCTTTTTTCTGTGTATTTTAATTTGAACTCTCAGACGTTCTAAATTACGACACAAACTTTATTGACGGACTGCACATGGTTCCAAACTGCTTTTGAGAACCTGGATTTTTATTCATCGCTATTTTATCCATTTCTATTTGAAATACATAAATGCGCTAAACACAACAAATACGGATTTTAATTCATTTTTGCTATCCTTTTTATTCTTCTGGCGTTTGCAGAACAAGTCAATGGTATTTGCCAAAATACAACCCAGACTTTTAAAGTTTGAATAATTCATGAGATACAATTTGCCTGCTCGAAAAAAGTAACTGAAAAAGGGAGGGGGGTAATCAACAAACATATTCATAAGGGTTAACGGAATGGCCACCGCGGCTTCCAACCCCTATCTGTCCAGCAATAGTATCCTCTCGTCCGGCTCGATCGTGCATTCTGACTCTGGAGGCGGTGGTATGCAGCCGGGCAGTGCTGCGGTTACCTCGGTGTCTGGTGGGTACAGGGGAGACCCCACAGTAAAGATGGTACAGAGTGACTTCATGCAGGGAGCTATGGCAGCGAGCAACGGAGGACATATGTTGAGCCATGCTCATCAGTGGGTGACATCCCTGCCGCACGCCGCCGCTGCGGCAGCTGCAGCCGCTGTAGCAGCAGCCGAAGCCGGCTCGCATTGGTCGTCGAGTCCCGTCGGTATGACAGGCAGCCCTCAGCAGCAGGACGTGAAAAACAACTCGGGCAGAGATGATCTACACACGGGCACCGCGTTGCACCACAGGCCCCCACACTTAGGTCCTCATCAGACTCACGCAGGGGCTTGGGGGAGCACAACTGCGGCTCACCTCAACTCGATATCAGGGGGACAGCAGCAGCAGCAGTCGCTGATCTACTCCAACCCCGGGGGCTTCACGGTGAATGGAATGCTCAGTCAACCAGGGAGCCAGAGCCTGGTGCACCCGGGTCTGGTAAGGGGGGACACCCCAGAGCTGGACCACGGCAGCCACCATCACCACCATCACCACCAGCATCCGCATCACCAGCAGCAACACCACGGAGGGGTGAACAGCCACGACCAGCACTCCGACGAGGACACACCGACCTCGGACGACTTGGAGCAGTTCGCCAAGCAGTTCAAACAGCGCCGGATCAAACTGGGCTTTACGCAGGCGGACGTGGGCTTGGCCCTGGGCACCCTGTACGGGAACGTCTTCTCTCAGACTACCATTTGTCGGTTTGAAGCTCTCCAGCTCAGCTTTAAAAACATGTGCAAGCTGAAGCCATTGCTAAACAAATGGCTGGAGGAGGCGGATTCTACCACTGGCAGCCCGACCAGCATCGACAAGATAGCGGCACAAGGAAGGAAGCGAAAGAAGCGCACGTCCATCGAAGTAAGTGTGAAGGGAGCTTTGGAGAGCCACTTCCTGAAATGCCCCAAACCCTCGGCCCAAGAGATAACCTCACTGGCGGACAACTTGCAGCTGGAGAAAGAAGTGGTTAGAGTGTGGTTTTGCAATAGGAGACAGAAGGAAAAAAGGATGACGCCCCCAGGAGTGCCACAGACGCCGGAGGATGTGTACTCGCAGGTCGGCAATGTGAGTGCAGATACACCGCCCCCCTCCATGGACTGCAAACGAATGTTCAGTGAGACATAGAGCAGAACACAAGACTAAAAAATATTTTATATAAAATTAAAACTGATAAAACACAGACTATCGTCAAGATAGCCAAAACATTTTTGATACTATGATTGTGATGGAATAGGAATAAGACTGCAAATGTGTTATATATTTTTCACCAGAACAAAACAAACCCCCCTTTTCCACCCAACCCCAAAACGCACCGATAACCTTCTTCCAAGCCCTGAAATGTCTTAACCTAAAAGGTTCCTTCTGCTCTTTCTTTCAGGGACATTTTTTAGTAGATTACTTAAAAGATGCAAGTTTAACTGGGCCGAGTGAACCGACCGACCAGAGGGTGACTACAAGTTCGTTCCATCAGGTAATTTTGGCGCATTAACAACACCAACTGGAAATTTCAAAGCAAGTAGTCCTTATTAGAATTTTAAAAAGATTCCCCCTGTACCCTGTATCTGATTTGCGAAAGACAAGAGGCAGGCATTTGTATATTTAAAAATGGGACATTTTAAACCCCTACTTTAACAAAGGAACAAAAACTGCAACAGCGTCAATACGAAGAAGAGTGGCATCCACGAAGCTTCCAACATATTTTTTTGCGGGGAGGACTGCATGGTTTAAATTTTCACAAAGAGGAATTGGGATTTGAGGCCCTCCACGCCTAATGATAAAATATAAACTCACCAGGACTGTCGCCGCCATCTGATCTAAAAGATCACCTCTTTTTTTCAAGTGGGATTTTTTTTCATGGGACTTGAACACCGTGAGTGAAGAAATAGAAATAGACATTTGAAAAGACTATCTTCAGCTGCACTTATTTGAAATTCTTCTCCTCTCCGTTGCCAAGTGTGACTGAATGGGTGCTGTGGATGTAACTGTACATGCTGCCATTTCTAAGCAGTATTATTTGGTAGGTTTTAATAAACAACAGACTCTGTAAAGCCGGCAATATAGATTCATTAGATCAGATGTTGATCTGACTTATTTACTTTATATTTTTCATCAAAATGACTTGTTCTAATAATCTATTCGGAATAGTTATCAATTATTCCAAACGGTAATTTATTTTCCCCAGAACTTTGTGTAAGATGTTTTGCTTTACTGTTTTCATTGTTGACTTCATTTGTTTTGTTTCATTTTTGTATTCTCGTTTCTAAAAGGAGCACAAATCAACATAAGCTGACATTGACAGTTGTTAGGTAATAAGGGTATATTTTGATGTGATAATTTGATTGTAATTTAATTTCAGTAGTGATTCCTTACGAGCTGATTGAGACCAATAAATTTGTTAGAATGAAATTACGTCATTGTGTGTTTTGAGATTTATATTTGAATGTAATACTTAGCTACGTTTGTTTATGAAACAAGGCATGCATTCGTGATATTATTTAATGTGAGAAAGGTTAACGCAGAGAAATTGCCGATTGTTCTTGTTCCAACTACTTTTGTCACAGATTTGCATTAACATAAGTTTACAAAAAATACTATAATTTAGGAAAAATAGGCCTATGTTATATCGAACGCTGAACCTCTGTGCATCTCTGATGTCAATGTTATTGGAGCCCCATAGGGAATTATATTTGACAATTTCACCGGGCTATATTTGATTTATTCACAATTCATATTTATCTTTAACTAATTCGCTTCTCCACCTTCATCATAGCAGCATCCGATAACTGTATTGATAATGTAGCATTTGCATCATCTAGCCCTATATTAGTCCGTAGACGACTCGTCACTCAAAGTGCGGTCTATGAGTTTGTTTACATCCACCGCGTGACACTTCCTCCGTAGGCCTAATATGGGGATCTTGCGGATCTTATTCCATAGCTCTGGTTAATGCTGTAGGCCTATATCTCACCGGAACTGTGCGTCATGTTTTACAGACAAACATAAAGGTAGTCGTTGCTACTGATATTGTTTGTCAAATATTTAATCATTCGCCCTACGTCAGTATATGAGTAAGACGATTCGATTTAAAGCAGTATAGTCTATATATTTTAGTGTTATATTTTTCATGCGCCAGTGTATTCATATATTCAGAGTGAAAGTTATATCATGGGCCTGATTTAAGTTTTGAGAAACAGTATTGTTATTTCGCAAATATGCACATATGGTCAAGATTCTTCATCCCGACACACACATGCATGCGCATGTGAACACACTGTAGACTACCCACTGTTGTCATTACGTGATTAGTGTTTTGGCATGGGATATTCTACTTTTTAGTTGCAAAATGATGACTGTATCCTACGCTGTTTAGGTTTTCCTTATAGGCCTATGGTGTAAATATGCTCTTGCATGGGATGGCGCAGGGTCCCCGGACAACTCGTTTTTCATTGACTATAACCTAATGCTTCCGAATTCCCATTATTGTAAACATGCTTTTGAGATGATTTAAATTAAACATACATCTCATTAGTGTGATAACAACACAACAAGCATGATGCTGACCTAATGCAAAGCGAGTCTAAATATCTCATGTTACCCTCAAAGTATGGTAGCCTTGGCGTAGACAGATGTTTTATGGTTTAAAATAATACCTAAGAGAACATTGCGATTTCACATTGACACCAGGCTTTGGGGCAATGAGTTTGACATTGATTGAACATTGGAGCCAACGAATACAAATAGATACAATAATGGCGTTTAAACATGTTTGAATTAGCTTTTGTTGTGTAAAATTGACATTAGCGTTGAGAATGCAATACCTATAAGGTTTGCGCATGTTTGTTTTATGTTGTGTGACTTTGGTCCAGTTTAGGACTATAGGCCTGTGGTTAGGCTACATCTCTATTTGCGTAATAGTGCATGCCACGCCATAAACTATGCTACAGTGTAGCCTATATAAACTATTTCGATTTCTTAAGACTGAAATTAGGACGAAACCTATAGCTTGGAAATGCACTCGGCTCTCCAACTTTTTCGCAAGTTGACTATTCAGCTAAATGCACTATCCACGCTCGAAGATTTAAATTTCGCGGATGATTTACCATACACTAGTTGCTTAGCAACTGAATTCAACGTTATAGAAGAAGTATGATTCACTTTCCTTTGTCCTCATTAATAAAAGTGCCAGTCAGACACGCGGGTAGATTTGGTCATTCGAATCCATGAAATTCCAGAGAGATGGGCAGCTATAGCCAACGTTCTGATTATTGACGCATGCAGTTTGGTTCGAACGGAATAATACAACAATAAATGTTAGTATTGGATAGCTTCCACTTGCAATATGCAATTTGCATAAATGCCTATAAAGAAAAGTAGGATCATTTAAGACAAGCATACAAAAAGTAAGAATATATTTCGTTTGGATATTTCAAATAGCCAAGATAATTGTGAGTACACGCGTCCATCCATATAGGCCTAAACAACTTTACGCCACCAACTCACCCAATATAATCGAATTGGTATTTGTAAAGAGGGATAACCCATTGACTAAATTTAGTTGTTAATAATTCCAATCTAATAAATGGGTGGGGCATGATATAACACAATATATAATAGGTCCAGGAAATCTATATTATTTTCCATATTCTCCATATTTGATCATCTAGGGCTTATTGCCCACATTCGAAATGTGATAATGTCACATGACGCGTGTGATATGTTTCCCACGTCTGCAAAATGATTTAGATCTGAATCGATGTTTCTGCGTTATGGGTCTAGTACAGGGATTAATAGTAAATTAATTATAACCGTTATGCAAACTTGGTGCATTGTGCGTTTGCCATTCATGCATGGGAAAAAGTGCTTGTGCAGCATTATTTGTCTGTGCGAAGGGCTCAAAATGATCCACATTTATAGATGTAAAGACTTCCAAAATAACATAAGTGGTTTTGATTCTCTTTATGCACAAACTCTCTCTCGCCCAGCCAGCCTGTTCGCTCAGCATTTCATGGGTCTTCAAAATCTGGTGGCCAATACCCTGGCCTAGTCCTTTGTCTCCATAACACATAAGGATATTTCTCGTTGTGGAATCTGTATGGCAGCGTAACTTTCTCTTTTAAATCGTGAACAATTGTTACCCGGGTTAAAGGGGAGGCCCCCCGTCACCCCAAAGCCCTGCAGTTTGGACATTCTCTCAACACAATGGGGTTCAACATAAGACCGTTTTCATATAGAATATTTGTTTCGCCACCAGATCAAGCCATTCAGTGGCAGCAGAAATGTTCCTCGACGTTTTTGATTTGGTTAGATGTCTGCAAATCCATCTATGCGCCCAGTTTAGGCCTACAGTATGTGACAGATTAACGTTGAGTGTTTTTGGATTCATTATTCAAATATCAACACTTTCTCTGCACTTCAGAATAAATCCGTTCAGTCACGGCGCAACAATGGGCCTCGCATAACGAATGGCAACGTTATGGACTGCTGATAGGTAGATTTGGGTGACACATATCAACAACAAAGACCGAAAAACAACAACATAACACAACAAATTGTGAAATAGCCGGATTCTTCAGATTGTGCTCTTAGACTCGATTACACGTATAGGCCGAATATGTTATGATCTAGGCCTGTGTGCGTTTTTTTTGACAGGATCTCAACATTGTTATTACGTCATAGCAGATTGAGGAATACATTTCCTCTATACTAAAGTGTTTAATATGGTATAGTTTAGGCTTATTTCTCACAACATCGGTTCTATTATGCAAGCACGTATAGTGTTTTGAATTCCTTGAAAGTCTAATATCCCAGTAAAAATTGGACCCACACAATCGTTTCCCTCATATTCTACTTCTCCCACGTGCCGTCCACATGAATATGCATTAAACCGGCGTTGTTTTCCATGGGGAGGCTTCCTCGATGGCCTATAGTTCATATCCTGTTGCGAAAATTGTAGTCTTCTGTCGGTGATATAGATCACCCCCCCCCCCCAAAAAAAAATCTACGCCCCCTCGTGTTCTGCTCTTGACTGATGTGATGATAAAATCGAATGTATATATTTATTTGATATATTCCTAATGTCTTACGAGTCATGACGTCTCCTTCCCAACTGAACTACTTCTTGGGCCTTTTGTTCTATTGCTAATATATCTTTTTAAATCCCTTAGCCCAGCTCTTTTTCAGTAGGCCAAGTCTAATGGGCGTTGTAATGGGGTACTTCCCTTGGTTATGTTATATTATGTCAATACTTCCACATGAAGCTCCATTTCATCAGAGATGGCCCTTGACGACAGACACTTCCTGTTTCCCTTTCTGCGGGCACAGACTCCAGTGTCTCCCTCTAAAAATGTTTGGTTTGATATTCCTTATATGCATTTCATTGCCTGCAGGTAACCATCCTATTCTCCAGAAAGTGAAAGATAAAACATTTAATCAACTGAAAATGATGTAACCAGTGATATTATAACAAAAACGTTCAACATTCTGGTGATTGGTTGTATTATTTAATTTGTTTTGAAGAGTAACTTGAGCACAAAGGCATTGTGTCGTATATATCTACAATATTATATTATACATGTATTATAAAATAGACTAATCAGTAGCATATTTGTATTATTATTTTGTAATAGTTTCAAGTTAATGTCACGTGCACAAGTACAGTGAAATGCCTTTCTTGCAAACTCTAAAACCAACGATGCAGTAATCAATATCAATGTAGTACTAAACATAACACAAGGTAGAACAAAAACACACGAGAAATAAAAATAAGAAATAAGAAGAACATGAGAAGTAAGAAACTGATATACAGGGTCCGTTAATGTGTGACTGATTCAAAGCCATGAAGATGTATAAATAGTTAATATAGTGCGTGCTCTCTATAAACGTTGCACCAACTTCTTATGGCCTCATCCCTGCCTATAACATGTAGGTTATTGGACTTCACTTACAGGTATTTAGATCCAAATTAAAACGGAAAAGGTGAACATGTAATAGCACGATAATAACCACATATACAGAATATAGGTCTACTATATATCATTTATCACTCGGCATTCTGACAGCGAGGGCCCGGAGATTGGACCGTACAAAGAACAGATTGAATTCCACGGATTGGCATGATGTGCTGCACGCGGGGTGCCTATTCCTAATTCCGACTGCCTCGTGCCTACCCGACCTGACATTCTCACGCGCAAGAATGGAGGAGGACGCTTTAAAATATGTATGGCGGTGACGCGACTCTTGGGGTTTCCTTTCTATGAATCGTGAAGGTCAGGGTTTCGTGGTCACAGCGGATGGGTAGAATAGAGTCTGTTTAACTAAGTACTCGAAACTAACATGCTTCAGTATCTGATCCGCCTGTCAACAATACAAAAAAGTAACTTCAAATGTAATGTTTTATTTTTAAATGTGTCATCCCATTAAAATGTAGGCCTACTAAACACCGGCCCTATGGCTATACACATGCAGCTAAACGTGTGACAGCCACAACAATAAACGAATAATCAACACATAAAGACAACGAAATAGACGTTGATCTATAAACGTATTGTCCGCTTCCTTCTTCCGTTTCAAGGCGCGGTATTGATTCACGTTTACAGAAATAGGTTAACATATCCAACAACCTGAAAATACAGTGTCGAGATGTAACTGGCCGAACAGTTGACAACTCTTCAGTTGCAGGTCAGGCACCGTAAAGAAGACAAAGTGCACATCACCCAGTCGCACTCATCCCTTCATACTCCATCCCTTCATACTCCTTATAAGACAACTTGTGAAATTGTCAAATAATCTAGGAGGACTCGGCTTTGGTCTGCCCTGCAAAGGTCTCTCACCCAAGTTGAACGGCGGGGTTTATGGTAACCCACTTTCAACCCACGAAGAGCCGTGCGTGAGATCCTGCTACATTACAAACATACCCGCAGTCACGCACGGATGACTTCATTCACCAACCTCGCCAACCTCCCACAGCATCCATACATCTGATGTCTGGGCATCACCAACCTCGCCAACCTCCCACAGCACCTATACATCTGATGTCTGGGCATTCAGGACGTCATCTGCACAGAGGTAAGATTTGATATATTCGGGCGTACAGAATTTGGGGGGTTTTGAATGGACACTCGCCGCACTCTCTTCCTCATCAGGTCTGTTGCACGCATCTGTTTTTGACATATTGAGATTTATCAGTAAACTTTGGATACATCTATCGGGTGGGTTTAAATACAGAACTTTATCAAGCTTTGGCAGGAATATTAATGGCATGTCATTTTAAATGTGATAAAATATGTCTTCAATTTGTTTTGTTTAAGTCAAGAAAAAACGTAGCCTAAATCCGTTTTGCCTTAGGCCTACCATTATAATGATTAATAGTAAATTCATCTTTATAATGCGTTCAACAGTAGCTGTGTTATTATTATTACTAAGCTGGCACTTTACTTGATACAAGGAAATACGTAATGCTTCAAATATTCACATGCGAATCTAAATTCAGATCATGTGCAAGCCTCAAGTTTTCCCAAAAGCTGATAACAACGTGTATCACTTTTCCTCGATGCACTTCATATACAGCCATGACACTGCAACAAAGCCACGTATTTGCTATGGGTTGTTTTGTCTCATGTCAAATTTCTTGTAGTAGAAAATATCGATATGTTATGAAAATAACTTAAGATATGTATTATTTTATTATTCATCTCTTTGATGTATGAAATGGATTTTGGGGTAAATGTGGCTCTCCAAGCTTCTATGACATTACAGCGCCATCTGCTGGAATTAATAGCTGGGTCTAATATTCTGCAAAGTGAAGATGCTTTTTATTTTGTTTCCTACAATTTAAAAAAACAGTATTGCATACAAATAATAATGATGATATTGGAAAGACCACGATAAAAACAAGAATTTCAAGTGGGAACATTATTTACAAATTAGGCTACTCTGAATGTCTTTGTGCGCATTATGTTCGCATTATATTCAAATATGTAAACTGTTTTAATCAGTGAAAGTCAACTGTTTTTGTCATTGTTTAAACATAAATTATATTTATCATATAGGCTAGATTTATAATAATACATTTTTTTTAAATCATATGTGAAGGATTCGTATGCGAATTGCGCGAATCCTGATTTTAATTGTAACACAATGTTAGCTGAGAGTTATAGTAGCCTACGTATAGACAGACCTCTTGCCCTGAACCCTTCGGGAAAACAACGCTGCTGCTATGCACGAGACATTAATAACAACAGCATTTTAAACATGTACTTTCTCTGACTTTTAACTTGTTTGAAAATTGCAACAGGTATACGCAAATTGAGCCTACATGTTTGTCATGATGCGTGAGTTGATTTTGTCTCAAAGTCTTCCCTTAAATGTAATTGTTAGGCTAGTGTTTTATGTAAGTTTGATTTCGTTCAAGACTGGAGATTTCGTTCAATTTTGTAAGTCTTTCCCATGCAAAGTATTATTGTATTTAAAGTAGGCCTATTCATTTTATCCAATTTGACTTTGTATATTATTATCTTCCACAAAATACAAAATAGATTTTGGGGTATTTTTTTAGGACTATTTTCAATACAGAGGCCTTGAAATCACACACATTTGATCAACCTGATGTTACTGTTAGATAGCCTATGCTAGAGTTGGGTGACCCTCTCATTCACTTCTTTCTGCACAACACAGTTAAATCACCTATGTTTGGAGGGGCCTTAGTGTGTCTCATACCCACTAACATAGACAGAGTTTTACCATTACAGTTTCAACCCGCGTCGTAAGATACAGTAAAACGACAATAGACCAAACTACTGTATAGCTCCCGCTCTCCTTTCTTCCTCTGTGTTCTCTGCGTTTTATCATCAAAGTCAGCTGTTGACCAGTCATTCCCTACTCTCCTCTCTGCCCACTTCTCTCCTCTCCTTACCAAACCTCTCCAGAGAGTTGGACATCTCCACTAAGGAGGGAGGGGGACATTTGAGGGCGACACAGTCCTACAAGACCCGAGTCCTCTGGATGACATCATAGCTCTGATGATGTCATCTCCTTTTCAGGTAACTGATTCAATGGGGGCGAGAGGATGTCTGATGGCATTGTTCATCAAGATGTTGTTTTCTTTCCAACAGGCCCAGCATGTGAGCAAGGTATAGGGTTCACGTAAGGTCAATGGTGGCTTCACTGTGTGTAAACTAACTGTGTCCACCAAGGGAAAGAACCCAGACAGTTTCAATAATGACAACCAGATTATCTCTTGACATTGTGTGTTTAGTATTTTCAAACCACAATATGACAACTCATTAAGTCTACAGTGCACACTTTGGTCCACAAGCCAATTAAACCACTGCATATTTCAACACATGACTTGATGAATTATGCCTCTGAATTAATAGATTGTTGATCACATCTAGTATCTATTTCTAGATGTTCTTAATGTCTGTTCTGTCCTTCAGACCTGGGTTCAAATACATGTGTATTTGAGTATCTGGTATTTAAAATACTTTTTCTGTGTATTTGAGTATTTTCAACTACACAGCCCAAAACAAGTACTTTTATTTGAGTATTTGAGTGGTTATATAAAAAAATGAAAAATAAAAAAGTCTGCTTAATTGTATTTGACAGGACTTTCAAATACCTGTTAAACGCATGGTCGTGCAGGCTATTTGAGTCAGTGTATTTGAGCATTTCAAATGCTTTCGAAGTGTATTTCCAAATACATTCAAATATTAAACTACTTGTCTTGTAAAATAAAAAAAATATGTGAGAACTTACTTCGAATGTATGTGAAAGTAATTGCGATATTTGAAATAATATTTGAACCAAGGTCTGCGTCGCGTATTCAGCCAGGCTCACCACCACATGTGGTTTGGTTCTCACATATCAATACGCAGCAGAGAGAGGCTGTTCAGGCGATCTACGGCCCCAGACCTTGTGTCCGATTGCTGCTCCACACAAAACAGAGCATTCCAAACAACTGACGCCCACAACCACAGCAGGCCAGTGCCAATGAAAAATGCTTCAAATCGCCCTTCGGGAATATTGTTCATACTTCACAATGAGAACTAGTCCAGAAGCCTGCCTAGGGCCAAACAAATATTTTATTTAAAAAATGCATTCTTTAAAAAGTGTTTACAAAAACAAAAGAAAAACATTTCTCAACAGCAATTTCACATAGACAAGAGAATAAAAAGTTTCCATCATACATAAACAGACATCTGATCTCACTGTGTGGTTATTGGTTAATAATCTAAATATTACAGGATAACTCCTCAGACCAAACCAAATCAATTCACAACAAATAAAACCCCTAATAATCAAATCTCAATATAAGGATTCCTGAACTGGGCACAACAAAGTTTCAAATGAATCATTGAAATCTATTAGCCTACCACCATTATTAGCCTACCACCACTGACTGTCTGGCCCCGAAATGCTAAACAGTTACCTCCCTCTCTCATGTTTGACTGGAATCAATGTATCCAGAGAGGGTCTGGTTTGGTCTGGTGACGGGGACATGGAGGGGGCTGGGCTGATGGATCGATGGCTGGGACCATGAAGGGCCCATCCTCAGGGGGTCCGGTCGCGGTGACATCTCCTGCCACACGCAGCCTGCCGCGGCCTCACGGCGGCCCGCCAGCAGAGGTCAGCTATCCCAGCAGGCAGTTCACTTGGGCAGCAGTTACCAAGGTGACAGCATGTCAGAGACGGCCCCTGAGTCCTGCAGGGTGAGCCAGGAGCCGATGCATCACTGCCTGTGATGGATTTGTCAATAATACTTAGACTGCAAGGAGCGAGGCCTCGCGTGACACACACACACACACACACACACACACACACACACACACACACACACACACACACACACACACACACACACACACACACACACACACACACACACACACACACACACACACACACCCTGATGGAGAACTGTCCGTCCTCAACACACACACACACACACACACACACACACACACACACACACACACACACACACACACACACACACACACACACACACACACACACACACACACACACACACACACACACACACACACACACACACACACACACACACACACACACATACGCATATATGCACAAACACGCAAACACGTACAAACATGCCAAAACAGGTGCATACTATATGCACAGACTCAAACACACACATTCACTCACTCACACACCCTTCACAAGAACGCAGCCTCACACATGCACTAGTGACATGCTGATTGTTTGAGGAGACATGTGCGTTTGCATACATGCATGGATTAAACCATGGGAGCAGGAGGCTAGAGCAAGCTGGCAGATAGAATTACTGTATACTCTGAGACCCAAAGGAAACAGAGAGAGAAAATGTGAAATGTGAAAGGTAGAGAGAGAGAGAAATGTGAAAGGTAGAGAGAGAGAGAGAGAGAGAGAGAGAGAGAGAGAGAGAGAGAGAGAGAGAGAGAGAGAGAGAGAAATGTGAAAGGGAGAGAGAGAGAGAAATGTGAAAGGGAGAGAGAGGGAGAGAGAAAAAATGTGAAAGGGAGAGAGAGGGAGAGAGAGAAAATGTGAAAGGGAGAGAGAGGGAGAGAGAAAAAATGTGAAAGGTAGAGAGAGGGAGAGAGAGAAAATGTGAAAGGGAGAGAGAGGGAGAGAGAAAAAATGTGAAAGGGAGAGAGAGAGAGTGAAAGGGAGAGAGAGAGAATGTGAAAGGGAGAGAGAAAATGTAAGGGAGAGAGAGAGAGGGAATTTGAAAGGGAGAGAGAGAGATGAGGAGAGAGGGAATGTGACTCTGTATCTCATTAACCAGAGTTAGATTGAAAGCAGAGAGAATCTGCTGGGTTTTGCCTCAGAGGGGTTGCTGTGTAACCATTTATAGGTTGGGGATTGAATAGATTACTAATGGTTGGACACAGGTATTTTCAAGTTAGGTATTAAGGCCTCAGGCCCAAAGATAGTTTGTGGTTAATTCATGCATTCTCACCTCTCTTTGGTTCTTTAGTTCTGTTCTACGAACTACACATAGAATATTTGCATAAGAATGTGAGTTTCTGGTTGCGTTGGTATAGGGAGCTTTGAGGGATATTACACACATGCAGTTTCAACTCCACACCAGAGAGGATATGGAGTTTGAAATCATGTTGCCTTAATGGCTTATGTCTATACTGTTTATACGCTGGTTTCAGGTCATGACCTATGCCCTGGATTTATACAATACGTATTCAATGACCAAGCCTCTGAAAGACATGAGGTAGAAGCACAACTCACTCTTCATGATGGAGTGACATTTTTACCATCCTTTTCAGCCATCGGTAAATAGCATCCACACTGGTCCTTCAGCCACTGTACAGTGGGAGGGAGGGAAGAAGGGAAAGGGGGAAGGAGAGAGGGAGGGAGGGGTTAGAGTGTGAATAGCAACCACACTGGTCCTTCAGCCACTGTACAGTGGGAGGGAGGGAAGAAGGGAAAGGGGGAAGGAGAGAGGGAGGGAGGGGTTAGAGTGTGAATAGCAACCACACTGGTCCTTCAGCCACTGTACAGTGGGAGGGAGGGAAGAAGGGAAAGGGGGAAGGAGAGAGGGAGGGAGAGGTTAGAGTGTGAATAGCAACCACACTGGTCCTTCAGCCACTGTACAGTGGGAGGGAGGGAAGAAGGGAAAGGGGGAAGGAGAGAGGGAGGGAGAGGTTAGAGTGTGAATAGGACCCAGTGTTAGTCTTGTGTCTCTGCCAGCTGGGCAGCACCAGAGGATGGCAGTCTGCAGCATAGAATGTGTCATCTGTATAGAGAGGAATGAATGGGGAAGTCACATGACTAGTAGTGTGCAGTACACCTGGAGAAACCGGGGGAGGATTGGTCAATAAAGGACCAAGTAAGTATGCATGATCATAAGATGACCAGGTATTGTCTTTGACTCCCGAGTGGCGCAGCGGTGCTAGAGGCGTCACTACAGACCCAGGCTGTATCACAACCGGCCGTGATTGGGAGTCCAATATGGCGTCGCACAATTGGCCCAGTGTGGTTAGGGTTTGGCCGGGGTAGGCCGTCATGAGAAAAAATAAAATTGTTAGTAAGAATTTGTTCTTAACAGACTTGCCTAGTTAAATAAATACAAATACATTTAGACTAGTGACATCATCCTAATGTGACACATCACCAATTAACTACTTGTAACTTTTCTGGCAAAATAAAAATGTTTAAGAAAATATTACAATGAATGTACATAATGTTACAGATTTGCCTCTGCCTCAAGTCTACTCTTCTCTGTTAGGAGCACATCTCTATCACATAGATACATAATGTTACAGATTTGCCTCTGCCTCTGGTCTACTCTTCTCTGTTAGGAGCACATCTCTATCACATAGATACATAATGTTACAGATTTGCCTCTGCCTCTGGTCTACTCTTCTCTGTTAGGAGCACATCTCTATCACATAGATACATAATGTTACAGATTTGCCTCTGCCTCTGGTCTACTCTTCTCTGTTAGGAGCACATCTCTATCACATAGATACATAATGTTACAGATTTGCCTCTGCCTCTGGTCTACTCTTCTCTGTTAGGAGCACATCTCTATCACATAGATACATAATGTTACAGATTTGCCTCTGGTCTACTCTTCTCTGTTAGGAGCACATCTCTATCACATAGATACATAATGTTACAGATTTGCCTCTGGTCTACTCTTCTCTGTTAGGAGCACATCTCTATCACATAGATACATAATGTTACAGATTTGCCTCTGGTCTACTCTTCTCTGTTAGGAGCACATCTCTATCACATAGATACATAATGTTACAGATTTGCCTCTGGTCTACTCTTCTCTGTTAGGAGCACATCTCTATCACATAGATACATAATGTTACAGATTTGCCTCTGGTCTACTCTTCTCTGTTAGGAGCACATCTCTATCACATAGATACATAATGTTACAGATTTGCCTCTGCCTCTGGTCTACTCTTCTCTGTTAGGAGCACATCTCTATCACATAGATACATAATGTTACAGATTTGCCTCTGGTCTACTCTTCTCTGTTAGGAGCACATCTCTATCACATAGATACTAACTAACGAACAGAATATGCCCGTTTTTAAGTATGTGCTCTATATGAATCAGCACGCACCGTTGTTTAAAGAGCTTTGCTACTCGCTGAAATAAAAGTAATTAATTGGTGGTATACACCAAGGACATAATTATATTTTTCAGTAACTGGCACATATTTAATTACCAGTAATTGTTCCCGAGCCTTGTTGAAAAGTGTTGTACACCAGACAGTGGTACTGTATTGTACATTAATCCTGGTGCTGATACACACTCATTACCACGTTGGTGTCAAAGAGTAGGCATGAAAACAACAGTGGAAGATTATTGCCCCCACCTCCTTCAATGATGTGATAATGAGCTGACATGTAGGGGAGACCGGGGCACAAAGTAACAGTTTCGCTCTTTTGCTTATTTATGAAACATTATCTGAGTTAGATTCATGACATATCTCGGCTACCATTGCACACGGTAACTACATTTCTAGGACATACCAGTCATTTACAAATGGCGGCAGTCAAAATGTAGGCGGGGTTCATTGTAACAGGCTGCAGGGTTAAATGGAACACTGTCTTCAATTGTACAAATGAGGGGTAATTGAACAATTTAATGATTTGGAACTGATATTTGAAACTGATATATGAAAATACCCAAAACTGACCAAAAATATGTTAATTTAATCTTTTAGGTAAAAAATGTATAACATTTTATATAAGATACATTTAGCATTCAAACATATAAATATGTTTATGTTTTAAGGTATTATCTTAGTTGTACTGGGAAACTTGATGGAAAGAAGTGAAATGTTATATCATTATGTAAATGTGTCTAAATACTATATAAAATACCATCTAATTTTAGGTAAGGGGTTTAATAGTGACAAATGTTACAATTTGCATCTAATCTTGTGAGAAAATACAAGAATACTTCTAATCAACTACATCAATGAAAATACGTATTCTTACTGATAAAAATCCTATATGATTAGAAACATAGGGGATGTTCCACATGTCAATAAAAATAAAATACAAAACGACTTGTTGCCAATACAACAAAATATAATGTCATAGGAGTGTAGATACACGAACCAATCATTTTCACATTGATTAACAGCTTTCTAACTGGTTTCTAATTGGAGTTATTTCGTTGTTACTCTGTGCCCCGGTCTACCCTACATACATGTAGTACATACACATACAGATCTGCTCCTGGTCCACATGCCTTTGTTTCCAGTCCTTAGGCTCAATACCCATCCTCCACCATAGGTGTTAATGCCAGCCAGATTGGAAAAGAGTCATTTAAGACCCCCTGTCTACCACAAAGGGCACCAATACTGATTAACAGGACTTTCAGTGAAGTGTGGTCCCATTTAAAAGTGTTAGGAGCTAAACGTACCTGCTGGGCTGATGGGAGGAGGAGGGGGGGGGCTTGAACATGAGAACAGGGTTTAATAAGTAAACAGAGACACGGGAGGAAAGGAGAACAGGGCTTGTCATCCGGGCTTATTTGCCCCCCCCCCCCCCCCCTGTGTGCCGCAGTAGCTGATTAGCCCTGCCGATTGTACCTTGTAATTGCTCTGCCTTGACCCCCTCTAGGCAAATATTACATTTTAGTGGTTTAACCTTTGCAGGCTACAGTGTGGTGAAATTGCCAGAGCAGATGTCTATGGAGCCCAGCAGTAGTTCCCAGGTCCCTCTGATCAACAGAGAAAATGCCTCCCAGATTGGACCCTTGACTATAGTCCCAATTTGCCGCCGCAGCCTTTCAGTCAGACGGCTGATTTCTTTACAGTGATTTCCCCCCAAAATGATTTCACTGCTCCTGTCTCTAGGACTACCTACCCTGGCTGTGAATTGAGGTTGTGAGCGTGGCGTGTCATTTTGGATCTGCGCAATCACTGTAATTATAGAGAGAGAGAGAGAGAGAGAGAGAGAGAGAGAGAGGGAGGGGATCGATCAACGGAAAGATTGTCAACTGATCAATCAAACTAGTCTAGCCATCAATCTATCTATTGAATTCAAATATCAATCCTAAGACTCTATTCGACATAGGCCTACAATATTGTTAACTCTAATAGTTCAAATGATTCCTTTTCATTGGGTTAATTACAACCATGTCCCCTAATGAAAAAAAGGAAAACTTGTAATGGTGCAACCAAGGACAACTCAAAGGTTTCTCTCTCTAACTGAGAGCTCTAGTCTACATGAAAGACTTGACGATGTACAATTTCAGTTATTGACAATAAAACAAATCCGTTATGTGGTGAAACAGTGGTAACCAACTGGTCCCATCGTGTTGAAGGATCCATGAAGGCTGAAGAAAACAACTCATTCCCACTGACTGTCATTGCTGTAATATTCCATGCATCCACAGATGACTCGAGGAGAATGTAGAGTCAAACTCCTGTCACGCAGTCGGATAAAAGCATTATTTTCAGACAAATCTTTTTTTTTGTAATAAACTATGATTGATTTGCGACGACATGCTAGATTTCTCTCCAAACCTCCATCCAACCGCAGGCAAAATGAAAACAATATGAATATAGTTGCAAAAAGCTC
Organism: Oncorhynchus gorbuscha; assembly: GCF_021184085.1. Classification (NCBI taxonomy): domain Eukaryota; kingdom Metazoa; phylum Chordata; class Actinopteri; order Salmoniformes; family Salmonidae; genus Oncorhynchus; species Oncorhynchus gorbuscha. Next base: position 54,732,019 of record NC_060193.1, read on the forward strand.
ACACAACCACATTGCACACAGACTGGAATTTCCCTGACTTTCAACTTCCATGTTCAAATATCTGAATATTTATTTGCCCAGATAGGTCTTCACTGCAACTAGCACCAGTCTGATTCAACACGGGCATAAAGTAGACATGCTTTTGATTTGTTTGTGAAATCCTTCAGGTGTTACAATAAGTAAGATAAACTCGCTGTGAAACAAGTTGTTCCAACTTGAAAAAGAAGTTACCCAACTTCTTTATTAGGGGTTTTTGTGTGTACGTACATGTATGTGTATGAGTCCTGTCTCCCTAAGTGTCTCTGGTGTAGGGTGTGGGGAGACCCCTACTCATCCTATTTGGCTGAGACCATTATGGGAAATGTTGGTGGGACGGAGGCGGGCGGAAGTTTTTCTTAGGGCATTCTCAGCTATTTCCAGGGGCTCAGGTTTCCCCTGTCCCGTCTGGGTCCCCCCTCCCGCGCACCTCTTCCTCACAAACTGCCGCCAGCTGGCTCCCAGGGCCCCCAGCGCCCCTCTCCACACAACGCTGTAATGACTTCCTTCCTGCTGCTCCCTCTCTCCGGTGCAGGGACTCCCTGCCTCTGCCTCCACCTCACTCACCTGAAATGAGAAAACTGTCCGGTGGAAGAGGGAGCAGGAAAAAGAGACTACTTCTTTATTTCAACCTGGGAAAGGACTGAAGTAACCCCTTCAGTTTGTTTCAGGGGGGAAACCTAATACAGACAGAGAGAGAGAGAGAGAGAGACAGAGAGAGAGACAGAGAGAGAGAGAGAGAGAGAGAGAGAGAGAGAGAGAGAGAGAGAGAGAGAGAGAGAGAGAGAGAGAGAGAGAGAGAGAGAGAGAGACAGAGAAAGAGATAGAGATAGAGACAGAGACAGAGAGAGAGAGAGAGAGAGAGAGAGAGAGAGAGAGAGAGAGAGAGAGAGAGAGAGAGAGAGAGAGAGAGAGAGAGTTCTCCAAAGTGGTTCCATATGCTAGACAGAAGCCAAGCTTGGTCTGGGAGCCACTGGGCCACACTGGTTCACTACAGAGACACAGACATCTGATGGTCACACCCAGACCCATACAGACAGAGACATCCCATAACTAAGACAGAAAGTCCAACAGAATAAAAGAAGCATAGGGGCCAAAAGGACTGACAAATATCATGAGTTATCTTAGAAAATGGTAAACCGTGTGATGTTATACTGTTTTATATAGTCGCTTATTTTATTACATTATATCATAGCTTGTTATATCCTGTCATACTAAATCATGTTTACTGTTTCATTGTCAAGATCTCTAGAGAAACCTCCAGGGCTGAAGCCCCAATAAGACATTAGATGTGAATCCCTGTGTTCAGTCTGAGGGTGGCTACCTTAATGTAGCTCTCCCAGCCAGCTCTCCTCTCCTCAGCAGGACAGCCAGGCTCCCCGTCTCCCTATGGGCCCTTGCTAAAAAAGACTAATATCTGTGGACATCTATACATAGCTGCCACGGTCCAATCTGTCTCAGTGGTGGATTCGTTTCACGGCCTGCCAGGAGTGTTTTGTAATTAGCCTGATATTGATGAAGGCTGATTCCAGCAGGTAATCGCTGACAGTTCAGCTTTGTGTCTCCGCTCCGCAGAATGTCTCTATTCATTAAAAGGTTTCACGAGTGTGAATTCATTTCCACTTCATGCTTTTGCTCTTTGATCAGCTGTGAGGGGGGATTTCATGGCCATCAGAGATAGGATATCTAGCTAAACAGTCTTCACGGTAGGAGACTGTGTGGCTCAGCGGGACGGGTGGGAAAATGGCCGTGGCCACAGCAGAGTGATCGGGGACATCTGATCTCATACTAGATTCGCTGTGGGAATCAGTGTCCACTGATGATCCGTTTGTGGGATTAGTCAAAGACCACAGACACACTGATAGTAATACCAATACCAGATGGAAGGTCTAATAGTGAACCTGATGTTTACTGCAGAGTAGTCTGGACACAGCGGTCTGAGGCACTGCATCTCAGTGCAGAGGCGTCACTACAGAACCTGTTTCGATCCCGGGCTGTATCACAACCGGCCGTAATCGGGAGTCCTATAGGGCGGTGCACTATTGTCCCAGCTCCTTCCGGGTTAGAGGAGGGTTTGGCTGGGGTAGGCCGTCATTGTAAAATAAGAATTAGTTTTTAACTGACTTGCCTAGTTAAGTAAAGGTTAAATAAAACATTTAAATGATTCATATCCACTTTAGCAGGGCACTCCACTCTTGCCCTACCAGGTCCAGAGCCTGCTGGTTTTCTGCTGGTTTAATTGCACACACCTGGTGTCCCAGGTCTAAATCAGTCCCTAACTAGAGGGGAACAATGGAAACAGGCAGTGGAACTGGCTTTGAGGTCCAGAGTTGAGCTTGAGGGTACTTTAACACAGGAGTCTGGTGGCACCTTAATTGGGGAGGACGGGCTCGCTGTAATGGCTGGAGCAGAATCAGTGGAATGGTATCAAATACATCAAACACATGGTTTCCATGTGCTTGATGCCATTCCATTTGCAATGTTCCAGCCATTATTATGAGCCATCCTACCCTCACCAGCCTCCACTGTACTACAGGGTTGATAGAAAACCCTTTTGCCATGAGATAATGAGTAAGGAGACAAAGGGCTGAAGAGAAGTGTTGGTTAGGAGTGGAATAGACATCCATTATTAGAACCACTATAACCCTCTGGCTACCAATGCCACCCACCACCACCCTCCTCATCGTGGCACTGCTGCCTATACCCTGAGGCTGGCTACGGTGGTGGTGGGCGAAATAGGCTTTTTGACCCCAGGCATTATAGAATGACAACAATTACCTCAGCTCGTCTCTTTAGCGTTTTGGTCAAGACAAGCTGGCTGCAGTCTGACTGGCCTCAGGCCAAGCTAGGCCATTAGTGCCTGGCCACATTAGAGATGCATTAGGTCAGAGCCTAAACTGTCCTGCACCCCAGCTGCTAACTGAGGCCCTCAGTGAGGGGCCATGTTGGGGCCAGGACCGGGACGGCTGCTCTCTGGGCTCAAATTGTACTATGGGGTTTTACACACAAACACACGCACTCACGCACACACAGCCTGTTTATCACAACAAGGTAACTCCATCCCGGCCTATGTGTTAATACTGTATGAAAACTTATATTGCAAAAAATGGTCAACAGCCCAAATAAAGAAAATCTCCTTTACAGTCCTTTTGAACTTTTAGCATGCGTGTACTAATATACTAGTTGTTCAGGTGTGGCACAGTGTGTGCATCTGTGTGTGTGTTGTTCTGAATGTGTGTGTGTGTTTTGAAGGCTGCTCGCTGGACTGGCTCCGCGACACCATGTGGTCGCCTCATATCCCCAGGCTGCCTTTTCCAATCACTGCCTGCCTCCCTCCCTCCCTCCGCTCACAACAGATAAGAGGCCAATCAGTGTTGGCTTGGGTACACATGCTTGTTCCTGAATGAGGGAGGAGGTGGGGGTTGTTGAAGAAGGCCTGGGGATATGTATGGTGCGCTGGCATCCATGACAAAAGCATACGCCTGTTTCCACAAGGGGGAGGGGGAGCAACTCTCTCTCACTCTATACTCACCTCACGCCTGCCTCTCCTCTGAGATTAGTTATTAAGCAATTTGGGGGATTCACACTCCCTCACACTCATACACACGCACACACTAAGAGGAGACAAGCGGTTTACACTATGCAAAGCATTCTCTATGAAGGATGAGTTGGGGGAACTCTTGACAGAGAATAGCAGGGTCTTGAATTAATGTAGGTGCTTGCAAGTCTGTTTGTCACGAAGGAGTACCAGAGGAACGAGAGAGCCAAGGAGAGGAATAGGAAACATTATTAATAAATACGGCCGGCAGGTAGGCAGGTAGGGAGGCAGGTAGGTGGGTAGGTAGTCAGGTAGGGAGACAGGTAGGTGGGTAGGTAGTCAGGTAGGGAGGCAGGTAGGTGGGTAGGTAGTCAGGTAGGGAGGCAGGTAGGTGGGTAGGTAGTCAGGTAGGGAGACAGGTAGGTGGGTAGGTAGTCAGGTACGGAGGCAGGAAGGTGAGTAGGTAGGCAGGCAGTCGGGCAGGCAGGTAGATAGGCAGGTAGTCAGGCAGGCAGGTAGTTAGGTAGATGTAGGCAGGTAGGTAGGTAGGTATGTAGGTAGGTATGTAGGTAGGTAGGTAGGTAGGTAAATAGGTAGGTAGGTAGGTAGATAGGTAGGTAGGTGGGTAGTTAGGTAGGTAGGTAGGTAGGTAGGTAGGTAGGTAGGTAGGTAGGTAGGTAGGTAGGTAGGTAGGTAGGTAGGAAGGTAGGTAGGTTGGTGGGTAGTTAGGTAGGTAGGTAGGTGGGTAGTTAGTTAGGTAGGTAGGTAGGTAGGTAGGTAGGTAGGTAGGTACGTAGGTAGGCAGGCAGGTAGTCAGGCAGGTAGATAGGCAGGTAGTCAGGCAGGTAGTCAGGCAGGTAGTTAGGTAGGTAGGCGGGTAGGTAGGTAGGTAGGTAGGTAGGTAGGTAGGTAGGTACGTAGATAGGCAGGCAGGCAGTCGGGCAGGCAGGTAGATAGGCAGGTAGTCAGGCAGGTAGTCAGGCAGGTAGGTAGGTAGATAGATAGATAGATAGATAGATAGATAGATAGATAGATAGAGAGAGAGAGAGAGAGAGAGAGAGAGAGAGAGAGAGAGAGAGAGAGAGAGAGAGAGAGAGAGAGAGAGAGAGAGAGAGAGAGAGAGAGAGAGAGACAGAGACAGAGACAGAGATAGAGATAGAGACAGAGAGAGAGAGAGATAGATAGATAGATAGATAGATAGATAGATAGATAGATAGATAGATAGATAGATAGATAGATAGGTAGGTAGGTAGGTAGGTAGGTAGGTAGGTAGGTAGGTAGGTAGGTAGGTAGGTAGGTAGGTAGGTAGGTAGGTAGGTAGGAGGGTAGGTAGGTGGGTAGGTGGGTAGGTGGGTAGGTAGGTGGGTAGGTAGGTGGGTAGGTAGGTGGGTAGTTAGGTAGGTAGGTAGGTAGGTAGGTAGGTAGGTAGGTAGGTAGGTAGGTAGGTAGGTAGGTAGGTAGGTAGGTAGGTAGGCGGATAGGGAGGTAGGTAGGGATAGGGAGGTAGGGGTGGGTAGGCGGATAGGGGAGGTGGGTAGGCAGGTAGGTAGGTAGGTAGGTAGGTAGGTAGGTAGGTAGGTAGGTAGGTAGGTAGGTAGGTAGGTAGGTAGTTAGGTAGGCGGATAGGGAGGTAGGCAGATAGGGAGGTAGGCAGATAGGTAGGTAGGTAGGTAGGTAGGTAGGTAGGTAGGTAGGTAGGTAGGTAGGTAGGTAGGTATATAAGTAGACATATAGAGAGGGACATCATGTCTTTGATGCATTGATGCTGTCTACTTCTGCAGCGTGTTAGGCCTTGGTTAGAGAGGAGAGAGGGGCATCACCCAGCTTATCTTAGAGGACATCAGTACAGGCTGGGGGAGGATGCCCTTGGACATGCTCTCGTTCCCACAACACTGTATGACTACCTCACTAACGGTCTAACTTGGTGGAATCTTTACTAATATACATACTATAGATACATACAGATGAATGGTAATAATATAGTTACTACAAGGTATACTCCAAGGGAATCCATTGATCATTTACTGGCCATGCACAAATGTGTTGCAACAGCCCCTGTCGTCCATTGTGATCTATAGGAGGTTCTCTGTTACATATCAGTGGGGTAAATACCAGGGAAAATGAGCTTGTGCAGACTGGCCCTCTGAGTCCATGTTTGTGGATGGACCATAATGGATTCTTAAAGCGATGAATGGCTTATAGGCATGACAGCCATGTTTCAGCGGGATGGGCTTATCCACGGCACAGGGCACTAAGGATATTAGGGAATCAGCGTAAAGCGCAGAGGAGACGACGACGGGAATAAAGCCTTGGCTCGCTGGTAAGCCCTCTCCCTCCTCCCTCGCCAGCCAGACCAGCCTGGAAACGTACGTGGTGGAGATGAGGAAGCAAGAAGACCTGGCACACAGCCATATTGTGTGTTCATATCCCCATTACTTGTTGTGTGGTTCATTTTGTGGGCCATAGCCAACAATTAATAAGTGTCACTCAATCTGCCATCATAGTGACTGGAGGTCATCGTTGTCTGTTGTGGCAGTGTCTTTCAGGATGAATGTCTGCTGGAATGCCTTGGTAATCCATACGGAACAATGACTGGATTGGATGGAAGCCAATTTCCTAATGACTGTGAGTGAGCGAGGTAGCCTATCATAGATCTGCCAACAAGCAACCAGCCATCCATAATATAGGTCCAATATATGAATGTACTTCTCCTTATACCGTATATCTCTTTCAGTCTAACAGTTGGCAAGGTATTTCTTATCTATTTATATATATTTTGAACAAAGTGCAGAAATCCAGATTAATAAAAGGCTGTCATTTAATAAAATACATTGCAAAAACAAAGTGTCTTGTTTGAAGTAATTACAACCTAGTGTCATGTTTCACAGTTTACACATGAAGAACTCTCTCCTCGGCGAGCGCACACACACACACACAAATATCTCCACAACCCAATCTGCTGAGGCTCTCCTGTCCTGTCAGAGTGGGACTGAGGCAGAGGTTTGATTTATGTGGCACCCCTCACCCCCCACTGTGAATTAGAGACCACGGGTCGAACACTATTTTTCTTTGTGAGCAGGGGCATGCTCGCGGCTAAAACCAGGGCAAACACCGTTTATCATTAGCTTAATGACAGCATTCCTTAGGCGAATTAACCACGCCACCATATCGACTGGCACGGGCCGGGAGTCTGCGCCCCTTCACTTTGATTCATCTCCCAGAATTCCCATTCCAACTCTATCAAAGTAATCTCAGTGAAGACACAGCATAGATCTCTAAACACACACACACACACACACACACACACACACACACACACACACACACACACACACACACACACACACACACACACACACACACACACACACACACACACACACACACACACACACACACACACACACACACACACACACACACACACAAACCAGGTCTGCAGTGTACTTATTACCTCTTCTTCTAGATGCAGAAATGATCTGGACTTGCATACTACTTAACAGGCCTATGAAGTGATGTTTACCCTTGCCCATTCATGTACTGTAATGCTAGCACCTTACAGTCCGTTCACAAACCTATTGCTGCTCACTGCCTTGTGCCTCAGTCCCTCAATAATATCAAATAAGTCTATGTACCAGAGGAGGCTGTTGAGGGGAGGACGGCTGATAATAATTTCTGGAATGGAGTAAACGGAATGGCATTAAGTTATTTGATATCATTCTACTGATTCCTCTCCAGTCATTACCACGAGCCCGTCCTCCCCAGTTTAGGTGCACCAGCCTCCTGTGGTATGTACTATGTATCCTACTTTAGTAAAATATTGAAAGACGCCAACAGCACCTATGCTTTTTGTATCTAAAAGTAGAACGTAATAAAAAAGAACATTCTAGAAACATTTTATTACAAACAATAAGGAAAAGCAATAACAACAAGAGATTTTAAATGGGAGGTTTTTACAGCAGTGGTTCTAGTTACAAGGTCAGTCAGCTTTAGAGATGTACGGTATATTCATGTTTACTTACTCAGTCAGGTCATGATTAGAGTGAAACATATCGCATCAGGTCATCCAGATGTGATTGAACAGGAGTATGACTTCTCTGAAGACTCAGGTGTTCCTCCAGGACACAGGAGGTTATTCTACCCGACACAGGGTCACAGTCCCTGTGTCACCCCTTACATAAAACCCTGGGTAGACAGGCTCAGTGAATGTAGAGTGGAATGTGTGCAGGTGGGTCAGTGTGTCAGAGGAGACGCTGTAGAAGGACAGCGTGGCGGCCGGCCAGTCCAGATACACTCCCACTCTGTTGGAGCGGGGGGAGGGGACAGGTATGTCAGTTCTCATATAATTGTGCCTGGCAGAGTAACTGTCATAAAAGCTGTTCAGATTCCAGGACTTGTCATTGGCTCCAAGCCGACTGTCAGGACCCTTTCCTCTCCTGCTGATTCCTTTATATGTTACCGCGATACAAGCCCTCCCACTCAACTCTACCTCCCAGTAGCAGCACCCAGTCAGACCCTCTCTACACAGCACCTGTTCATAGTCCTCAAAACTCTCTGGGTGATCAGAATACGGCTGCTCCCTCCAGGTCCATTCCACCTTCCTGTTCTCCTCAGACAGAGAGAGGGTTCTGTGTGCTGTGTTTGGCTCCAGTGTCAGATCACAGGCATCTAAATGGGGGAGACCAGGATTGAAATATACTGTATTTGGGGGGAAAACCACTTGAAAAGCATGTATTTGAACATACACAGTATTGTTTTACAGGACTTTTGTTTTGCAGTATTGAAACTGAAAGTTAATTCAACTGAAATTGGCCTCTAAACACATGTTGATCTAATGAACCATTATTACTTGTTGAACAAGTACAGGAATACTCACTTCAGTGTCACCAGTTTACATTGTGGACTTTGCAGTCCAGCAGAGAGCAGCTTCACTCCTAAATCCTGCAGGTCGTTGCCACTCAGGTCCAGCTCTTCCAAGTGTGAGGAGATGAGAGCTGTGCCCAGCACTTTGCAGCATCGGTTTGAGAGGTTACATTGATTCAGCCTAAATAAGGTGTTTAAAATCCACAATTTGAGATTTTACAACATGTTACTTGAGAAGTAGCATAGCAGTAACATAACAGTTAGCATAACAGTTACTCACAGGGCTGTTCTGGAGGCTTTGACTACTGGCAGCATCCTCAGAAGACCCTCGTCTGACACAGGTCAAACACATCCATTATGTATCCATGTTTGACATCCGTGTATGACCTCATGCTCATCTCTGACCCCTCCCCAGGCCCCCTCGATCACATGGAGCTCAGTGTAGATCTGGTCTAGGTAGATGGAATCACCTTCCTTTGACGTCCCCTCATATATACAGCCGTACTTCTTCCTAAGGTAGGATTTCAGTTTGTCTTGGACTGCAATAAAAACGAAAGATCCAGTGAGTTTACTTTTTATATACTGCCATGGTAACAGTATGTGTGTATGTATTGACGTCATTATGACATGTTTTGGTCAGGTTGTTTTGTCAAACGTCTTTTTAACGACCATAAATGATCTGGTTCTCTCACCAGATAACAACCAAAATATCACGTATTTCACATGATGTCTCGATATCGTCATGAAAGAAGACGTCTTTACCTGGTTATCTAAGTCACTGCATCTCAGTGCTAGAGGCGTCACTACAGACAACCTGGGTTGAATTCAGACTGTATCACAACCGGCCGTGATTGGGAGGCCCATAGGGCGGCACAAACTTGGCCCAGCGTCGTCCGAGTTTGGCCGGTGTAGGTCGTCATTGTAAATAAGAATTTGTTCTTAACTCACTTGCCTAGTTAAATAAAGGTTGACTTTAAAGAATAATCTGGAACAGTATACACTGCATTCAGAAAGTATTCAGACCCTTTCCCTTTTTCCACATGTTGTTACCTTACAGCCTTATTTTAAAATGTATTCAATTAAACAATTTCCTCAATCTACACACAATAGCTCATACTGACAAAGCGAAAACAGTTTAGAAATGTTTGAAAAATGTATTAAAAATGAAAAACAAAAACCTTACTTAGATAAGTATTCAGCCCCTTTGCTATGAGACTGGAAATGGGGCTCATGTTCATCCTGTTTCCATTGATCATCCTTGATATGTTTCTACAACTTGATTGGAGTCCACATGTGGTCAATTCAATTGATTGGACATGATTTGGAAAGGCACACACCTGTCTATATAAGATCCCACAGTTAACAGTGCATGTCAGAGCAAATACCAAGCCATGAGGTCGAAGGAATTGTCTGTAGAGATCCGAGACAGGATTGTGTAGAGGCACAGATCTGGAGAAGGGCACTGAAACATCTGCAGCATTGAAGGTCCCCAAGAACACAGCGGCCTACATCATTCTTAAATGGAAGAAGTTTGGAACCACCAAGAATCTTCCTAGAGCTGGCCGCCCGGCCAAATTGAGCAATCGGGGGAGAAGAGCCTTGGTCAGGGAGGTGAACAAGAACCCGATGGTCACTCTGACAGAGTTCTAGAGTTCTGTAGAGATGGGAGAACCTTCCAGCAGGACAACCATCTCTGCAGCACTCTACCAATCAGGCCTCTATGGTAGAGTGGCCAGATGGAAGATGTCATATAATAGATCCTGTGCAACAAATCATTTTTTTTACTCTTCACTTTTCCGGAGGACCTTACACAACACCAGGAAGCCGCAGGGAGAGAAGAGTTTCTTAAAAGAAAAGTTCAGTATTTTAACATTTGAAAACTAGCAATGGTGGAAACTCCCTCCGGCCAAAGCTGGTTTTAAATCCATGAAGGGGGAGTGCAAGTATCCAACACTTATGTTTACAGCTGAAGCATAGTGAATACTTTGTATGGCTGTTTGTTATCCCCCCCCCCACGAAACATTGACCAAAATGAGGAATTCTACCCTCATATCACATAATAATGAATACTAATAAAATCACATTTGTTATAACATTTGTTATAAGCTTTTCAGGGAAGCTAGAAACCATTATACACAGGCAGTTAGAAAAGCCAAGGCTAGTTTTTTCAAGCAGAAATTTGCTTCCTGCAACACTAACTCAAAAAAGTTCTGGGACACTGTAAAGTCCATGGAGAATAAGAACAAATCCTCCCAGCTGCCCATTGCACTGAAGATAGGAAACACTGTCACCACTGATAAATCCACTATAATTGAGAATTTCAATAAGCATTTTTCTACGGTTGGCCATGCTTTCCACCTGGCTACCCCTATCCCGGTCAACAGCACTGCACCCCCCAGAGCAACTCGCCCAACCCTTCCCCATTTCTCCTTCTCCCAAATCCAGTCAGCTGATGTTCTGAAGAGCTGCAAAATCTGGACCCCTACAAATCAGCTAGGCTAGACAATCTGGACCCTTTCTTTCTAAAAATGATCTGCCGAAATTGTTGCCACCCCCATTACTAGCCTGTTCAACCTCTCTTTTGTCTCGTCTGAGATTCCCAAAGATTGGAAAGCAGCTGCGGTCATCCCCCTCTTTAAAGGGGGGGACACTCTTGACCCAAACTGCTACAGATCTATATCTATCCTACCCTGCCTTTCTAAGGTCTTCAAAAGCCAAGTCAACAAACAGATTACCGACCATTTTGAATCTCACCATACCCTCTCTGCTATGCAATCTGGTTTCAGAGCTGGTCATGGGTGCACCTCAGCCACGCTCAAGGTCCTAAACGATATCTTAACCGCCAGCGATAAGAAACATTACTGTGCAGCCGTATTCAATGATCTGGCCAAGGCTTTCGACACTGTCAATCACCACATCCTCATCGGCAGACCCGATAGCCTTGGTTTCTCAAATGATTGCCGCGCCTGGTTCACCAACTACTTCTCTGATAGAGTTCAGTGTGTCAAATCGGAGGGTCTGCTGTGCGGACCTCTGGTAGTCTCTATGGGGGTGCCACAGGGTTCAATTCTTGGACCGACTCTCTTCTCTGTATACATCAATGATATCGCTCTTGCTGCTGGTGAGTCTCTGATCCACCTCTACACAGACGACACCATTCTGTATACTTCTGGCCCTTATTTGGACACTGTGTTAACAACCCTCCAGGCAAGCTTCAATGCCATACAACTCTCCTTCCATGGCCTACAATTGCTCTGAAATACAAGTAAAACTAAATGCATGATCCTCAACCGATCGCTGCCTGCACCTGCCCGCCTGTCCAACATCACTACTCTGGAAGACTCTGACTTAGAATACGTGGACAACTACAAATACCTAGGTGTTTGGTTAGACTGTAAACTCTCCTTCCAGAACCACATCAAACACCTCCAATCCAAAGTTAAATCTAGAATTGGCTTTCTATTTCGCAACAAAGCATCCTTCACTCATGCTGCCAAACATACCCTGTAAAACTGACCATCCTACCAATCCTCGACTTCAGCGATGTCATTTACAAAATAGCCTTCAATACCCTACTCAACAAATTGGATGCAGTCTATCACAGTGCCATCCGTTTTGTCACCAAAGCCCCATATACTACCCACCATTGCGACCTGTATGCTCTCGTTGGCTGGCCCTCGCTTCATACTCGTCGCCACACCCACTGGCTCCATGTCATCTACAAGACCCTGCTAGGTAAAGTCCCCCCTTATCTCAGCTCGCTGGTCACCATAGCATCGCCCAACTGTAGCATGCGCTCCAGCAGGTATATATATCTCTCTGGTCACCCCCAAAACCAATTCTTTCTTTGACCGCCTCTCCTTCCAGTTCTCTGCTGCCAATGACTGGAACGAACTGCAAAAATCTCTGAAACTGGAAACACTTACCTCCCTCACTAGCTTTAAGCACCAGCTGTCAGAGCAGCTCACAGATTACTGCACCTGCACATAGCCCACCTATAATTTAGCCCAAACAACTACCTCTTTCCCTACTGTATTTATGTATTTATTTATTCATTTTGCTCCTTTGCACCCCATTATTTTTATTTCTACTTTGCACATTCTTCCACTGCAAATCTACCATCCCAGTGTTTTACTTGCTATATTGTATTTACTTTGCCACCATGGCCTTTTTTTTGCCTTTACCTCCCTTATCTCACCTCATTTGCTCACATCGTATATAGACTTGTTTCTACTGTATTATTGACTGTTTGTTTGTTTTACTCCATGTGTAACTCTGTGTCGTTGTATGTGTCGAACTGCTTTGCTTTATCTTGGCCAGGTCGCAATTGTATATGAGAACTTGTTCTCAACTTGCCTACCTGGATAAATAAAGGTGAAATAGATCAAATAAATAAATAAATAATTCCTATCTGTTCAACTAATTGTAGGATGCAACAAAGGGACTGAACAACCTATACATTTATTCTAGTTATTCTATGGATTTATCAAATACGGTTATTGTTTTGTTGAATCAAATACGTTGTATCCGAATTTGTATCCGAATGTATCCGAATTTTGAGAAATGTAATGGAGTAACATTGTAACAGTTACATTGTAACACAAATGCATTTGCTATCGACGTACTTCCTGTTTTCACGAGAGCGTCGTACAGCAAACATGGCGGCCTCCAGTGGAAAAACCGTGGGATATTTTCTTTGGAAATTCGAAAATTGCTGCTTCAATTTTAACACAGTCTCGTCAAATTTAACTGGCCAGGTAATGCCAAGAGTTTAATTCGGCATGTTTTCACGGTAATGTCAACGGGGTTGAGCTGCAGAGAAGGGCTGAGTCGTCCCTGAAATAGCTCAGCGTTAGTAGCAATGCGCTGCCTTGTCAACTAGCTCACATGTAAACTGTCATTGAAGTAAGACAGACAGCGAGCTAAGTAGCTAGTTGACTCTCTAGATATTGTTCTTCTTGTCTCAACATGCATGTCATAGTGGACATAGCTAGCTACATGAACATAATGGACATACAATTCGCAATATTTTGGTTGAATAGAACCGTAGTTAGCTAAGCCTCACAGAGCTTGTTTACATAGCTAGCTAACGTTTTACTACGTTCAATGTTAGTCCCATTTACTAGTGGATACCTTGCTGTCAAATGTACATCAGTCGGTCTATTTGTCAATGCCAAATCTCACCGTTTCAGACTAACTTAATGCACCTGAAAGACCAGAGACTGTCTATTAGCCCAGATAACTGCCATTCATCCATCCCTGTGATACCAAGGCCCTGGGTTATTAAAGCACCAGTATGTATCCTAACATAAGAACCTCCTCTCTCCCACACCTCAGGTGCTGTCCAGACAGCTATGTGTGAGTGCTGTTCTCCACAGGAAGAACCTGGCTGCAGCGGGCCCAGAGAAGTTCTCAGAGGAGTTCATCAAGAAGCAGGTGGAGGAGTTCAACATCGGGAAGAGACATCTAGCCAACATGATGTGAGAGGACCCTGAGACCTTCACTCAGGGGGACATTAATGTAAGAAAGACTGCAGTTATGTCTAACGAGGGGTGTACAACTCCTGTCTTTCATAGAGGGATGCAGAGTAAACCCTAGATGGATGTAGTGTAATGCAGTTTTTTGTCCTTACCCTACAATCAGAGACGGATTCATACCGCAATAAGTCTATGGTGTCCCCCATCAACTCAATTGAGATATGCATTTGGCTCTGCAAGGTTTAGAAAGGTGGCACCTTATTTGGGGTAAATACATTATGCTTTCTTTCTCAGAGGAGATGTCACGTGTCTTTAAGGTGGTTTTCCAGCCATATTAGTTTAATTCCCCAACAGTAGTTGAGAATTGTCTCTGGTCTGTCTCTGGTCTGTCTCCGCATGCCATCAGCAGCATCTGGTGGAGCCGATCACACAGACACACTCTAACAGTCACCAGCAGGGGCCAGCACTGTGTAATGTGCTGTGTCCACTGTATTAGCAACGCCTGATACACACACATCCCATGTTTTATTCATTACGAAGGAAGAATGCATTAGCTTCGTTTGCCCCACTCATTTAGTTTGATTTCCCATGATTCTTCACTTCCCGGCGGTCTCTAACCATCGTTCTATTTAATGAACAGAACTGTTAGCACTTACCAGTGGGCTGTGTAAAACAGTTTGTGGTCATATGCATGTCCTTAAAACACCTAGGTGATGGAGTAAGGAAGTTTAATTGAAAATAACAGAAAGGCCGGCACACTGAATTTGCCCCCAATTACCACCTTTAATGACAACATTTTGATCCAACACGGATCTTCATCATGTCAAGCAGACAGTGTTATCCCATCTCCTAATATATCCACATTTTACCTCGCATAGCCATTACACATACGACGCATAGTGGATGTAGATACTATACAAAATATACCCATTCAAAAAACAACACTTTATGCATATTCAATAAACAGAGAGGTACATGTTGGCATCAATAATTACATTCATATGTACAATCAGCCCGGGTTGGAAGCTAGACAGCAGTAAGGGAATATTATGTTCAAAAGTGTAAAACACCCACCTACATTACCATGACATGTGGGATGCACGGTGGTCGTGCAAATCATTGCAGAGTGACCTACTTCAAAACAACTTGTGTACCTCTACTATTCTGATGTCCAGAAGATGTGCACACATATAGTCATTATGAAAATAAACAATAAGACCTGGATCTGATCACACAGACAGACTCAGCAGGGGCCAGCAATGTGTAATGTGCTGTGTCCACTGTATTAGCAACGCCTGATACACACACATCCCATGTTTTATTCATTACGAAGGAAGAATGCATTAGCTTCATTTGCCCCACTCATTTATTTGATTTCCCATGATTCTTCACTTCTTGGCAGTCTCTAACCTTCATCCTATCTAATGAATAGAGCTTTTAGCAGTGGGCTGTGTAAAAGGAAGTGACATGGAGCGTCCCGTCCTCAGATGAGTGGAGGAGGGAGAGGTGTGGAAAATGGGGGAATGGGGAGACTGGACAGGGGGTGAGGGAAATGAGGGAGACTGGAGAGGGAAATGAGGGAGACGGGACAGCGAATGGGGTACCACTGGAGGGGTAATTAGGGAAAAAGGAGGAGTAATGGGGACCACTGGAGGGGTAATTAGGGGAAAAGGAGGGGTAATGGGGACCACTGGAGGGGTAATTAGGGGAACATGAGGGGTAATGGGGACCACTGGAGGGGTAATTAGGGGAAAAGGAGGGGTAATGGGGACCACTGGAGGGGTAATTAGGGGAAAAGGAGGGGTAATGGGGACCACTGGAGGGGTAATTAGGGGAAAGGAGGGTTAATGGGGACCACTGGAGGGGTAATTATAAGGAAAGGAGGGGTAATTATGGGGAAAGGAGGGGTAATGGGGACCACTGGAGGGGTAATTAGGGGAAAGGAGGGGTAATGGGACCACTGGATGGGTAATTAGGGGAAAAGGAGGGGTAATGGGGACCACTGGAGGGGTAATTAGGGAAAAAGGAGGGGTAATTAGGGGAAAATGAGGGGTAATGGGGACCACTGGAGGGGTAATTAGGGGGAAAGGAGGGGTAATGGGGACCACTGGAGGGGTAATTAGGGCAAAAGGAGGGGTAATGGGGACCACTGGAGGGGTAATTAGGGGAAAAGGAGGGGTAATGGGGACCACTGGAGGGGTAATTAGGGGAAAAGGAGGGGTAATGGGGACCACTGGAGGGGTAATTAGGGGAAAGGAGGGGTAATGGGGACCACTGGAGGGGTAATTAGGGGAAAGGAGGGGTAATGGGGACCACTGGAGGGGTAATTAGGGGAAAAGGAGGGGTAATGGGGACCACTGGAGGGGGTAATTAGGGAAAAGGAGGGGTAATGGGGACCACTGGAGGGGTAATTAGGGGAAAAGGAGGGGTAATGGGGACCACTGGAGGGGTAATTAGGGGAAAATGAGGGGTAATGGGGACCACTGGAGGGGTAATTAGGGGAAAAGGAGGGGTAATGGGGACCACTGGAGGGGTAATTAGGGGAAAAGGAGGGGTAATGGGGACCACTGGAGGGGTAATTAGGGGAAAAGGAGGGGTAATGGGGACCACTGGAGGGGTAATTAGGGGGAAAGGAGGGGTAATGGGGAACACTGGAGGGGTAATTAGGGGGAAAGGAGGGGTAATGGGGACCACTGGATGGGTAATTAAGGGAAAAGGAGGGGTAATGGGGACCACTGGAGGGGTAATTAGGGAAAAAGGAGGGGTAATTAGGGGAAAATGAGGGGTAATGGGGACCACTGGAGGGGTAATTAGGGAAAAGGAGGGGTAATTAGGGAAAAGGAGGGGTAATGGGGACCACTGGAGGGGTAATTAGGGGAAAGGAGGGGTAATGGGGACCACTGGAGGGGTAATTAGGGGAAAAGGAGGGGTAATGGGGATGACTGGAGGGGTAATTAGGGGAAAAGGAGGGGTAATGGGGACTGGTGGGGGTAATTAGGGAAAGGAGGGGTAATGGGGACCACTGGATGGGTAATTAGGGGAAAAGGAGGGGTAATGGGGACCACTGGAGGGTAATTAGGGAAAAAGGAGGGGTAATTAGGGGGAAATGAGGGGTAATGGGGACCACTGGAGGGGTAATTAGGGGAAAAGGAGGGGTAATTAGGGGGAAATGAGGGGTAATGGGGACCACTGGAGGGGTAATTAGGGGAAAGGAGGGGTAATGGGGACCACTGGAGGGGTAATTAGGGCAAAAGGAGGGGTAATGGGGACCACTGGAGGGGTAATTAGGGGAAAAGGAGGGGTAATGGGGACCACTGGAGGGGTAATTAGGGGAAAAGGAGGGGTAATGGGGACCACTGGAGGGGTAATTAGGGGAAAGGAGGGGTAATGGGGACCACTGGAGGGGTAATTAGGGGAAAGGAGGGGTAATGGGGAC
Source organism: Oncorhynchus gorbuscha (assembly GCF_021184085.1). Classification (NCBI taxonomy): domain Eukaryota; kingdom Metazoa; phylum Chordata; class Actinopteri; order Salmoniformes; family Salmonidae; genus Oncorhynchus; species Oncorhynchus gorbuscha. Next base: position 54,749,369 of record NC_060193.1, read on the forward strand.
CACTGGAGGGGTAATTAGGGGAAAAGGAGGGGTAATGGGGACCACTGGAGGGGGTAATTAGGGGAAAAGGAGGGGTAATGGGGACCACTGGAGGGGTAATTAGGGGAAAAGGAGGGGTAATGGGGACCACTGGAGGGGTAATTAGGGGAAAATGAGGGGTAATGGGGACCACTGGAGGGGTAATTAGGGGAAAAGGAGGGGTAATGGGGACCACTGGAGGGGTAATTAGGGGAAAAGGAGGGGTAATGGGGACCACTGGAGGGGTAATTAGGGGAAAAGGAGGGGTAATGGGGACCACTGGAGGGGTAATTAGGGGGAAAGGAGGGGTAATGGGGAACACTGGAGGGGTAATTAGGGGGAAAGGAGGGGTAATGGGGACCACTGGATGGGTAATTAAGGGAAAAGGAGGGGTAATGGGGACCACTGGAGGGGTAATTAGGGAAAAAGGAGGGGTAATTGGGGAAAATGAGGGGTAATGGGGACCACTGGAGGGGTAATTAGGGAAAAAGGAGGGGTAATTAGGGGAAAAGGAGGGGTAATGGGGACCACTGGAGGGGTAATTAGGGGAAAGGAGGGGTAATGGGGACCACTGGAGGGGTAATTAGGGGAAAAGGAGGGGTAATGGGGATGACTGGAGGGGTAATTAGGGGAAAAGGAGGGGTAATGGGGACTGGTGGGGGTAATTAGGGGAAAGGAGGGGTAATGGGGACCACTGGATGGGTAATTAGGGGAAAAGGAGGGGTAATGGGGACCACTGGAGGGGTAATTAGGGAAAAAGGAGGGGTAATTAGGGGGAAATGAGGGGTAATGGGGACCACTGGAGGGGTAATTAGGGGAAAAGGAGGGGTAATTAGGGGGAAATGAGGGGTAATGGGGACCACTGGAGGGGTAATTAGGGGAAAGGAGGGGTAATGGGGACCACTGGAGGGAAAAGGAGGGGTAATGGGGACGACTGGAGGGGTAATTAGGGGAAAAGGAGGGGTAATGGGGACTGGTGGGGGTAATTAGGGGAAAGGAGGGGTAATGGGGACCACTGGAGGGGTAATTAGGGGAAAAGGAGGGGTAATGGGGACCACTTGAGAGGTAATTAGGGATAATTAGGGGAAAAGGAGGGGTAATGGGGACCACTGGAGGGGTAATTAGGGGGAAAGGAGGGGTAATGGGGACCACTGGATGGGTAATTAGGGGAAAAGGAGGGGTAATGGGGACCACTGGAGGGGTAATTAGGGAAAAAGGAGGGGTAATTAGGGGAAAATGAGGGGTAATGGGGACCACTGGAGGGGTAATTAGGGAAAAAGGAGGGGTAATTAGGGGAAAAGGAGGGGTAATGGGGACCACTGGAGGGGTAATTAGGGGAAAGGAGGGGTAATGGGGACCACTGGAGGGGTAATTAGGGGAAAAGGAGGGGTAATGGGGACGACTGGAGGGGTAATTAGGGGAAAAGGAGGGGTAATGGGGACTGGTGGGGGTAATTAGGGGAAAGGAGGGGTAATGGGGACCACTGGATGGGTAATTAGGGGAAAAGGAGGGGTAATGGGGACCACTGGAGGGGTAATTAGGGAAAAAGGAGGGGTAATTAGGGGAAATGAGGGGTAATGGGGACCACTGGAGGGGTAATTAGGGGAAAAGGAGGGGTAATTAGGGGAAATGAGGGGTAATGGGGACCACTGGAGGGGTAATTAGGGGAAAGGAGGGGTAATGGGGACCACTGGAGGGGTAATTAGGGAAAAAGGAGGGGTAATTAGGGGGAAATGAGGGGTAATGGGGACCACTGGAGGGGTAATTAGGGGAAAAGGAGGGGTAATTAGGGGAAATGAGGGGTAATGGGGACCACTGGAGGGGTAATTAGGGGAAAGGAGGGGTAATGGGGACCACTGGAGGGGTAATTAGGGGAAAAGGAGGGGTAATGGGGACGACTGGAGGGGTAATTCGGGGAAAAGGAGGGGTAATGGGGACTGGTGGGGGTAATTAGGGGAAAGGAGGGGTAATGGGGACCACTGGAGGGGTAATTAGGGGAAAAGGAGGGGTAATGGGGACCACTTGAGAGGTAATTAGGGGATAATTAGGGGAAAAGGAGGGGTAATGGGGACCACTGGAGGGGTAATTAGGGGAGACTTGCGCCTGTGTGTTATTGTTGACTCTGGTTCAGTTGATGTGACATTCCTAGTAGCGCAAACAATGCAAGTGTTAGCAAGTGAGATAATTAAAGTGAAACTTAGTTTCTAAATTAGGCACTGGGCAGAAACTATTGTGTAGCAGTACTCTCTTTAAGTTGTTTTATTGACATCGATGGAGTTCAGACCGAGTAGAGGAATCTAGAGTGCTGTGAACAACACAGTGAAATCTGTGGCAGGGAGAAGGTCTCTCCCTTTCCCCTCTCTCTGTCTCTCCCTAGGGGACTCTGCCATATTGCAGCCTAGGGTATGAAATGAACAGGTGCTGCCTTCATCTGGCACAGTGTTCCACTCTCCTCCTCCTGTCTTCTTCTTTTTACCTCCCCCTCACCTGCCTCTCTCTCTTCCACCTCTCTCTCTCTCTCTCTCTCTTTGATTCCCCTCGTCTTGACAGCCCAAAAGGCTGCAACATGCTCTCTCCTTCTAGCACCTGTTCCCTCTCTTAATTGAGCAGACAGAGTGAAGGAGGAAAATAAGTTAAAGATGAGGGAGAGGAGGGATGAGCAGACTGTTTGGAGAATAGTGGCAGGGTGGACACTACCTGTCTGTCCCCCTCTCCTCCCACACACACACACACACACACACACACACACCTTCAGACTCTCCCCCACACACACGCACACAAACCTTCAGACCCCCCCAACACACACACGCCTTCAGCCTACCCCCCCCACACACACACCCTGTCAAGGGTAGTGCCATCTGTAGCAGCACTAATGACCTGGCTCCACTCTGCTGCCTTCACAAGGAGACTGGCTGTGAGTGTGTGAACTTAGGGTGAACTGGTGACTCTAGTCTGTCCTCTGGTTCCTGTCACCTAGCTGTTTGTTTGTTTGTTCTCTCTCCCCTCTAACTTTCACTGCTGTTCTCAAGGAACTTCCCTCTAGCCTTTATCTGAACTCTTAAGACTTGAGTGTCTCCTCTCTAAAACCTGTTAGCTAGCCTGGCTGCTACTATCATTTATCCCTGTTCAGAGCTGGCTGTTTAAACTAAATGTTTCTCCCTGTTCAGAGCCGGCTGTTTAAAAAAGGCTTTCGACTCTGTCAATCACCACATCGTCATCGGCAGACTCGATAGCCTTGGTTTCTCAAATGATTGCCTCACCTGGTTCACCAACTACTTCTCTGATAGAGTTCAGTGTGTCAAATCGGAGGGCCTGTTGTCCGGGCCTCTGGCAGTCTCTATGGGGGTGCCTCAGGGTTTAATTCTTGGACCGACTCTCTTCTCTGTATACGTCAATGATGTCGCTCTTGCTGCTGGTGAGTCTCTGATCCACCTCTACGCAGACGACACCACTCTGTATACCTTCTTTGGACACTGTGTTAACAACCCTCCAGACGAGCTTCAATGCCATACAACCCTTCTTCCGTGGCCTCCAATTGCTCTTAAATACAAGTAAAACTAAATGCATGCTCTTCAACCGATCGCTACCTGCCCGCCCGTCCAACATCACTACTCTGGACGGCTCTGACTTAGAATATGTGGACAACTACAAATCGCTAGGTGTCTGGTTAGACTGTAAACTCTCCTTCCAGACTCACATCAAACATCTCCAATCCAAAGTTAAATCTAGAATTGGCTTCCTATTTCGCAACAAAGCATCCTTCATCCTACCGATCCTCAACTTCGGCGATGTCATTTACAAAATAGCCTCCAATACCCTACTCAATAAATTGGATGCAGTTTATCACCGTGCCATCCGTTTTGTCACCAAAGCCCCATATACTACCCACCACTGCGACCTGTATGCTCTCGTTGGCTGGCCCTCGCTTCATACTCGTCGCCAAACCCACTGGCTCCATGTCATCTACAAGACCCTGCTAGGTAAAGTCCCCCCTTATCTCACCTCGCTGGTCACCATAGCATCACCCACCTGTAGCACGCGCTCCAGCAGGTATATCTCTCTGGTCACCCCCAAAACCAATTCTTCCTTTGGCCGCCTCTCCTTCCAGTTCTCTGCTGCCAATGACTGGAAAGAACTACAAAAATCTCTGAAACTCGGAACACTTATGTCCCTCACTAGCTTTAAGCACCAGCTGTCAGAGCAGCTCGCAGATTACTGCACCTGTACATAGCCCATCTATAATTTAGCCCAAACAACTACCTCTTTCCCTACTGTATTTATTTATTTATTTTGGTCCTTTGCACCCCATTATTTATATCTCTACTTTGCACATTCTTCCACTGCAAATCTACCATTCCAGTGTTTTACTTGCTATATTGTATTTACTTCGCCACCATGGCCTTTTTGCCTTTACCTCCCGTATCTCACCTCATTTGCTCACATTGTATATAGAATTATGTTTCTACTGTATTATTGACTGTATGTTTGTTTTACTCCATGTGTAACTCTGTGTTGTTGTCTGTTCACACTGCTATGCTTTATCTTGGCCAGGTCGCAATTGTAAATGAGAACTTGTTCTCAACTTGCCTACCTGGTTAAATAAAGGTGAAATAAATACAATTAAAATGAACAACTAAAAGGTTTCTCCCTGTTTAGAGCTGGCTGTTTAAACTAAAGGTTTCTCCCTGTTTAGAGCTGGCTGTTTAAACTAAAGGTTTCTCCCTGTTTAGAGTTGGCTGTTTAAAGGTTTCTCCCTGTTTAGAGCTGGCTGTTTAAAGGTTTCTCCCTGTTTAGAGCTGGCTGTTTAAATGTTTCTCCCTGTTTAGAGCTGGCTGTTTGCTGTTTAAAGGTTTCTCCCTGTTTAGAGCTGGCTGTTTAAAGGTTTCTCCCTGTTTAGAGCTGGCTGTTTAAACTAAAGGTTTCTCCCTGTTTAGAGCTGGCTGTTTAAACTAAAGGTTTCTCCCTGTTTAGAGTTGGCTGTTTAAAGGTTTCTCCCTGTTTAGAGCTGGCTGTTTAAAGGTTTCTCCCTGTTTAGAGCTGGCTGTTTAAAGGTTTCTCCCTGTTTAGAGCTGGCGGTTTAAAGGTTTCTCCCTGTTTAGAGTTGGCTGTTTAAAGGTTTCTCCCTGTTTAGAGCTGGCTGTTTAAACTAAAGGTTTCTCCCTGTTTAGAGCTGGCTGTTTAAACTAAAGGTTTCTCCCTGTTTAGAGCTGGCTGTTTAAAGGTTTCTCCCTGTTTAGAGCTGGCTGTTTAAACTAAAGGTTTCTCCCTGTTTAGAGCTGGCTGTTTAAACTAAAGGTTTCTCCCTGTTTAGAGCTGGCTGTTTAAAGGTTTCTCCCTATTTAGAGCTGGCTGTTTAAAGGTTTCTCCCTGTTTAGAGCTGGCTGTTTAAAGGTTTCTCCCCGTTTAGAGCTGGCTGTTTAAACTAAAGGTTTCTCCCTGTTTAGAGCTGGCTGTTTAAAGATTTCTCCCTGTTTAGATCTGGCTGTTTAAACTAAAGGTTTCTCCCTGTTCAGAGCTGGCTGTTTAAACTAAAGGTTTCTCCCTGTTCAGAGCTGGCTGTTTAAAGGTTTCTCCCTGTTTAGAGCTGGCTGTTTAAACTAAAGGTTTCTCCCTGTTCAGAGCTGGCTGTTTAAACTAAAGGTTTCTCCCTGTTTAGAGCTGTCTGTTTAAAGGTTTCTCCCTGTTTAGAGCTGGCTGTTTAAAGGTTTCTCCCTGTTCAGAGCTGGCTGTTTAAACTAAAGGTTTCTCCCTGTTTAGAGCTGGCTGTTTAAAGGTTTCTCCCTGTTTAGAGCTGGCTGTTTAAACTAAAGGTTTCTCCCTGTTCAGAGCTGGCTGTTTAAACTAAAGGTTTCTCCCTGTTCAGAGCTGGCTGTTTAAACTAAAGGTTTCTCCCTGTTTAGAGCTGGCTGTTTAAACTAAAGGTTTCTCCCTGTTTAGAGCTGGCTGTTTAAACTAAAGGTTTCTCCCTGTTTAGAGCTGGCTGTTTAAAGATTTCTCCCTGTTCAGAGCTGGCTGTTTGCTGTTTAAAGGTTTCTCCCTGTTCAGAGCTGGCTGTTTAAACTAAATGTTTCTCCCTGTTTAGAGCTGGCTGTTTAAAGGTTTCTCCCTGTTCAGAGCTGGCTGTTTAAACTAAATGTTTCTCTCTGTTTAGAGCTGGCTGTTTAAAGGTTTCTCCCTGTTTAGAGCTGGTTATTTAAACTAAAGGTTTCTCCCTGTTTAGAGCTGGCTGTTTGCTGTTTAAAGGTTTCTCCCTGTTTAGAGCTGGCTGTTTAAAGGTTTCTCCCTGTTTAGAGCTGGCTGTTTAAACTAAAGGTTTCTCCCTGTTTAGAGCTGGCTGTTTAAACTAAAGGTTTCTCCCTGTTTAGAGCTGGCTGTTTAAACTAAAGGTTTCTCCCTGTTTAGAGCTGGCTGTTTAAAGGTTTCTCCCTGTTTAGAGCTGGCTGTTTAAAGGTTTCTCCCTGTTTAGAGCTGGCTGTTTAAAGGTTTCTCCCTGTTTAGAGCTGGCTGTTTAAAGGTTTCTCCCTGTTTAGAGCTGGCTGTTTAAAGGTATCTCCCTGTTTAGAGCTGGCTGTTTAAACTAAAGGTTTCTCCCTGTTCAGAGCTGGCTGTTTAAACTAAATGTTTCTCTCTGTTTAGAGCTGGCTGTTTAAAGGTTTCTCCCTGTTTAGAGCTGGCTGTTTAAACTAAAGGTTTCGCCCTGTTCCCCTCCGGCCTGTTTAAAAAATAAAGCCAATCAACTGATGAAGGTAAGACTTCCTCCCTGTCTCCTTTTTCTGTCTCATGTATGTGTATTTACTCAGAAACGTCATATTCATTAGTGATTCAAAATCTTCATATTTTTTTCCAGCATCCGGATGAGGTGTTTCCAAAACAGAGAGGTAGGTCCTTTTTAAATAGATTTACAACTGAGATGGATTGTTCTACTCCTATGGTCATTTTCACTGTGTGAGAGCTGCACTTTCACAACATCACCAGCAGGGGGACCTCTTGAGTCTTGCTCAATCTCTAACTGATTGGGCTACAAGGTAAAGTGGTTTACACCAATGGCCTAATTCTCTCTCTCTCATATATGTATATATCCTCTAGTTGTCCAATGGGGCGCAGATAGACGGCCATTCCACTTTCTGTTCTACACAGGAAAGCAGTCCTACTACTCTCTAATGCACGTGAGTACTGGGTGTATGAGTGAGAAAGACTGAGGGGGGATGTTTTTCTGGAGGTAGAAAGCCCCCAGTCTTCACCTCCAGGGCCCTATTTATGGGAGGGAGAGGCTTCTGATCCCCAGGGAAAGGTGCTCCTGTCACATCCCATTTCACACACACAGCCAGAGCTACAGCTGAATACAGCAGGAAGGCCAGGTGAGGAGGGAGGGAAGGTATGGAGAGCGATGTGGCTGGAGGTGGGATGGTGAGAGTAGGAGCAGTGTGAGAGGGAGGGGGGTGGGGGTATTTGGGAGAGGTGGGTTGTGGAAGGTAGGGAGGGGTGCAGACAGACAGGGGGCGTGACTGTGTCTGTGACGGGCCCCTCTGTCCCTGTCCTAAATCGTGTTTCAGGCCTGGCTCGGTGACTACCATGGCTGATAGTCAGGCTTTGTGCCTGGATGAGAGCTGCTCTGCCCTGGGGATTTCACCAGAGAGGTAGAGGGTCCCTGGAGACCGGTGCTGTAGATTAGCTACCCACCTCTACCCACTCAGCTTACCCTCCATCCCTCCATCTTCTGTATTTTTCCTTCACACCCGCTCGTTCACCCTCTTTACCTCCCTCTTGTTTATATGGTTGATTTGACCGAGGACAGAGGTGTGTTTCTCCGGCAGATAAGAAGTGTGTGTAACCTGGCAATATTTTTGTCTTCTTGTCAACCCCCCCATCCCTTCCCATGCCCTGCAGCAACTCCTGGCTCCCTGCTGTTACTTTAAATAGGGATGTCAGACCAGACGTGTCTGAGAGGGAGGGAGGGAGGGAGGGAGGGAGGGAGGGAGGGAGGGAGGGAGGGAGGGAGGGAGGGAGGGCTGTCTGTCTGTCTGTCTGTCTGTCTGTCTGTCTGTCTGTCTGTCTGTCTGTCTGTCTGTCTGTCTGTCTGTCTGTCTGTCTGTCTGAGGGAAAACTACTCTGTTTCTCTCAATTCGATTTTAAGAGTTTCATTGGCTTGTGAAACATATGTTAACTAGATAATAAACAATAGTCAAATAACCAATAAAAAATAACAGTAAACAGTCTACTGCTCTCTCTCTTCTCTGTGACGGGGAACTCACCCCCTCCACTCTTTTGGCTTTTATCTCTTCCCCCCCTTCCCCCTCCCCCTCTCAGCCCGGACCCCTGTAGTGCAACTCGACCATGTACAACAAACACCCCAGTGTGCCTTACAGGGGAGAACTGAGTCTGAGATGAAAAGGGGGACGGGTCACTACACCCTCTGTTTCCCCCTCTTTCTATGTGTCTCTCTCACTTCACAACGTATTGTTTGATACCTCTGGAAGAATCACAATCCCAACATTTGTGTTAATTAACTCTGCAAACACACATCTACTTACATGTGCACAGTACTGTATTTACAGCCACAACACCTCCCCCCGACCCCATAATACATCACAACACACACACACACACACACACACACACACACACACACACACACACACACACACACACACACACACACACCCCACACACTGAGGGGAACACACACACACACTGAGGGGAACCACACACACACTGAGGGGAACACACACACACACACACACACACTACCCACACACACACACCACTGAGGGGAACCAGCTCTGCCAAGTCATTGGGGTGTACAGCTGGCTGTGTGTATACCCAGGAAGAGGCTTGAGGGGAACCAGGTTGAGTGCTCTGTGGTTCTGTTGGGTTTACTCCCCCCTCACTGACTACCCCCTGCCCTACCCTCTGCTGAGGGGAACCAGGGGTACCTGACTACCCCCTACCCTACCCTCTGCTGAGGGTAACCAAGGGTACCTGACTGCCTCCTACCCTCTGCTGAGGGGAACCAGGAGTTCCTGACTACCCCTACCCACTGCTGAGGGGAACCAGCGGTCCTGACTACCCCTACCCTACCCACTGCTGAGGGGAACCAGGGGTTCCTGACTACCCCCTACCCTACCCACTGCTGAGGGGAACCAGGGGTTCCTGACTACCCCCTACCCTACCCTCTGCTGAGGGGAACCAGGGTTCCTGACTACCCCTACCCTACCCACTGCTGAGGGGAACCAGGGGTTCCTGACTACCCCCTACCCTACCCACTGCTGAGGGGAACCAGGGGTTCCTGACTCTGGACTCTGGAGCCTCTGATGTTGGAGGATTTCCTTCTCATATTCCTCAGAGCTTTGCTATGTAAGGGCTCACTGGTGAAGACAAATCAAAAGCATGCTAACAGGGTGCTGCTTCACGCTGCTTATTGAATTTGAAGAACTAGACTAGTGAGTTGAGTATAAAATAAAAGTATAGAAGTCATCCATTACTCTTCTATATCTCTTTCTCTCTGTATGACTGGCTTGTCTCCCACTATCCTCCTCTTTTTCATCCAGGCCTCTATACCTCAATCATTTCCCAGCCATTGTTGGGCCCAGTGTTCAAATGTGTAACGCCAAACCCCCTCACACCACCACCTGCCCTCCCTTTTTATGAAGATTATTTTATTACTTCTTTTTTTGTGACACAAATTGGTTTTTGCTTGATGTTTGCTCCCCCCCCCCTCCCCTCTCTCTCTCTGTCTCCCTCTGTCTCTCTGTGGTGGAGTGGCGGCGGATTAGACTCCACTCTATCAAGAAGGAATTAAACAAACATCTGCTGAATAATGGACAGGGAAATGAGTTCTCACCCGACCGCGGGTGGGGGGGGTTGAGGCTGCTTTGGGACGTGACCATAATGCTAGGCTGCTGGCCCGGGTCAGGTCTGGGCCCTCTACCACCAGCCTTAATGTACTGTACCACACTTGATGGGCTAATGCCAAGCTCGTGGGCTCCATGCCTATTTAGATAAGCGTGCCCGCAGACAGCGGGTAGCTCGCCCTCTCGCTCTTCATGTCGGCTTCTTGGGGAGAAAGGGGGAGTAAGCTTTAGCCCAAGTGCTCCCCAATTCAATTTTCCCACCCAATTAAATCCAGCCAAGGATGGGGACAGATATGGGATCTGCTTTCATAATGGAGAATTCTCTGTCTTTCTTTATCTCTAGTGTGTGTGTGTGTGTGTGCGCGCGCACACGCTCCAGAGTATACAGTGCATTCCATACTGGTCTTTTCTTGATACAACACAAATACACATTGTTAACACTGAGTGAAAGGTTCATAGACCATAGAGTGTTCCATGTTGTTTAATCTGGTCGTCTGTGTCCTCCTGTCCCATTCAGGACACCTTCACTAAAGCCCTGGCAGTAGAGAAGCACCCGGACCGTCTGAGAGGAAAGGATCTCTTCACCCAGGATGCCAAGGATCCCTCTCCCTGGTCCCTCTCCCTGGTCCTTCATCATCATTTATTTCATCTGTAGTCTAATAAACTGGATGGTTTCCTGGGTCGTGACTCCAAGTTTACTTCCATATGATGGTTATTATATCAATATTTGCAACATTTGGAAAGCTTACCGACAACTTTGCTGTTTCCATCATGCCTTCCAGTATTTGTATCTGACATGTTCTTAACTCACATAGAAGGTTGACTGGAAACCTGTGTAACGGATGTGAAACGGCTAGCTTAGTTAGCGGTGTGCGCTAAATAGCGTTTCAATCGGTTACGTCACTTGCTCTGAGACCTTGAAGTAGTAATTCCCCTTGCTCTGCAAGGGCCACGGCTTTTGTGGAGCGATGGGTAACGATGCTTCGAGGGTGACTGTTGTTGATGTGTGCAGAAGGTCCCTGGTTCGCGCCCGGGTATGGGCGAGGGGACGGTTTAAAAATTATACTGTTACACCTGGTTGTTGGCATGCTAGATACTGTATTACTGGTAGGATGCAGTTTACCTAGTCACCACAGGAGGTTGCTGTTTAGACACTGAACAGAGCCCTCAACGCCAATAGAAAGTAGGCATGTGTGCTTATGTACTTATGCTCCGGGGTGACGTTTCCCCTACTGATCCAGGGTCAGCTTCCCCTCCCCCAATCCTAACCTTTGCCATTAGTTGGGGAAATGATCAACTGACCCAAGATCAGCGTCTAGGGGCTACTCCTGTTCTTCCATGTTGCGTGTGTCTCTCGTCAGTATGCACGGTTCATCCAGCTGATGGAGAGGTTGCTGTCTCTGCCCTACTGCTCTGTGGAGGAGGACTTTGTCCAGCGCTACCGCAGACAGCTGGAGATCCAGTCCTCCAAGCAGCAGGTCCAGCCCCTACAATACGACCAGCACGGAGTGGCTTAGCACCGGAGATGGTAAACCGCAATCAATTAATACGACGGGGCTTTTATCAATCAATGGATCAATATGTTACGAGTAGCATTTATTTACATTTGTCTTAAAGCAGTTGACAGAAACAGGGTCTAAATTTCATGACAGTTTCAGTGATCTTTACCTTTTGAAGAATGACCTACAGTCATTGGTTGACCAGGGCTTCATGGTAGAAGAGGGAGATCTAGGAAGATCTAGGAATAAGTTGTGTGTGTCTCTCCAGGCAGAAGGAAGACCGCTACGGGTACTGTCCTACTGAGAGACAGCGGTTCAGGATCCATTAGCATCAACGGGACAAACTATGTCCACTACTTCCCTGTCCTGCAAGACCGGTCCGTATCCCTTCCCAGTAGACATCCACCGTAATGTTTTCAAATAGCATGTGCTTTCAAATCAAATCAAATTTTATTTATATAGCCCTTCGTACATCAGCTGATATCTCAAAGTGCTGTACAGAAACCCACCCTAAAACCCCAAACAGCAAGCAATGCAGGTGTAGAAGCACGGTGGCTAGGAAAAACTCCCTAGAAAGGCCAAAACCTAGGAAGAAACCTAGAGAGGAACCAGGCTATGTGGGGTGGCCAGTCCTCTTCTGGCTGTGCCGGGTGGAGATTATAACAGAACATGGCCAAGATGTTCAAATGTTCATAAATGACCAGCATGGTCGAATAATAGTAAGGCAGAACAGTTGAAACTGGAGCAGCAGCATGGCCAGGTGGACTGGGGACAGCAAGGAGTCATCATGTCAGGTAGTCCTGGGGCATGGTCCTAGGGCTCAGGTCAGTTGAAACTGGAGCAGCAGCATGGCCAGGTGGACTGGGGACAACAAGGAGTCATCATGTCAGGTAGTCCTGGGGCATGGTCCTAGGGCTCAGGTCCTCCGAGAGAGAGAAAGAAATAAGGAGAGAATTAGAGAACGCACACTTAGATTCACACAGGACACCGAATAGGACAGGGGAAGTAGGGCCAAACAGGAAGGATATAACCCCACCCACTTCTCCAAAGCACAGCCCCCACACCACTAGAGGGATATCTTCAACCACCAACTTACCATCCTGAGACAAGGCTGAGTATAGCCCACAAAGACCTCCGCCACGGCACAACCCAAGGGGGGGGCCAACCCAGACAGGATGACCACAACAGTGAATCAACCCACTCAGGTGACGCACCCCCTGCAGGGACGGCATGAGAGAGCCCCAGTAAGCCAGTGACTCAGCCCCTGTAATAGGGTTAGAGGCAGAGAATCCCAGTGGAAAGAGGGGAACCGGCCAGGCAGAGACAGCAAGGGTGGTTCGTTGCTCCAGAGCCTTTCCGTTCACCTTCCCACTCCTGGGCCAGACTACACTCAATCATATGACCCACTGAAGACATTACATTTACATTTAAGTCATTTAGCAGACGCTCTTATCCAGAGCGACTTACAAATTGGTGCATTCACCTTAAGACATCCAGTGGAACAGCCACTTTACAATAGTGCATCTAAATCTTTTAAGGGGGGGGGGTGAGAAGGATTACTTTATCCTATCCTAGGTATTCCTTAAAGAGGTGGGGTTTCAGGTGTCTCCGGAAGGTGGTGATTGACTCCGCTGTCCTGGCGTGGTGAGGGAGTTTGTTCCACCATTGGGGGCCAGAGCAGCGAACAGTTTTGACTGGGCTGAGCGGGAACTGTACTTCCTCAGTGGTAGGGAGGCGAGCAGGCCAGAGGTGGATGAACGCAGTGCCCTTGTTTGGGTGTAGGGCCTGATCAGAGCCTGGAGGTACTGAGGTGCCGTTCCCCTCACAGCTCCGTAGGCAAGCACCATGGTCTTGTAGCGGATGCAAGCTTCAACTGGAAGCCAGTGGAGAGAGTGGAGGAGCGGGGTGACGTGAGAGTACTTGGGAAGGTTGAACACCAGACGGGCTGCGGCGTTCTGGATGAGTTGTAGGGGTTTAATGGCACAGGCAGGGAGCCCAGCTGAGATGAGATGAGTCTTCAGTAAAGACTTAAAGGTTGAGACCGAGTTTGCGTCTCTGACATGGGTAGGCAGACCGTTCCATAAAAATGGAGCTCTATAGGAGAAAGCCCTGCCTCCAGCTGTTTGCTTAGAAATTCTAGGGACAATTAGGAGGCCTGCGTCTTGTGACCGTAGCGTACGTGTAGGTATGTACGGCAGGACCAAATCAGAGAGATAGGTAGGAGCAACCCCATGTAATGCTTTGTAGGTTAGCAGTAAAACCTTGAAATCAGCCCTTGCTTTGACAGGAAGCCAGTGTAGAGAGGCTAGCACTGGAGTAATATGATAAAAAAAATTGTTTCTAGTCAGGATTCTAGCAGCCGTATTTAGCACTAACTGAAGTTTATTTAGTGCTTTATCCGGGTAGCCAGAAAGTAGAGCATTGCAGTAGTCTAACCTAGAAGTGACAAAAGCATGGATTCATTTTTCTGCATCATTTTTGGACAGAAAGTTTCTGATTTTTGCAATATTACGTAGATGGAAAAAAGCTGTCCTCGAAATGGTCTTGATATGTTCTTCAAAAGAGAGATCAGGGTCCAGAGTAACGCAGAGGTCCTTCACAGTTTTATTTGAGACGACTGTACAACCATTAAGATTAATTGTCAGATTCAACAGAAGATCTCTTTGTTTCTTGGGACCTAGAACAAGCATCTCTGTTTTGTCCGAGTTTAATAGTAGAAAGTTTGCAGCCATCCACTTCCTTATGTCTGAAACACATGCTTCTAGCGAGGGCAATTTTGGGGCTTCACCATGTTTCATTGAAATGTACAGCTGTGTGTCATCCGCATAGCAGTGAAAGTTAACATTATGTTTTCGAATAACATCCCCAAGAGGTAAAATGTATAGTGAAAACAATAGTGGTCCTAAAACGGAACCTTGAGGAACACCGAAATTTACAGTTGATTTGTCAGAGGACAAACCATTCACAGAGACAAACTGATATCTTTCCGACAGATAAGATCTAAACCAGGCCAGAACATGTCCGTGTAGACCAATTTGGGTTTCCAATCTCTCCAAAAGAATGTGGTGATCGATGGTATCAAAAGCAGCACTAAGGTCTAGGAGCACGAGGACAGATGCAGAGCCTCGGTCCGATGCCATTAAAGTGTCATTTACCACCTTCACAAGTGCCGTCTCAGTGCTATGATGGGGTCTAAAACCAGACTGAAGCATTTCGTATACATTGTTTGTCTTCAGGAAGGCAGTGAGTTGCTGCGCAACAGCCTTCTCTAAAAATTTTGAGAGGAATGGAAGATTCGATATAGGCCAATAGTTTTTTATATTTTCTGGGTCAAGGTTTGGCTTTTTCAAGAGAGGCTTTATTACTGCCACTTTTAGTGAGTTTGGTACAAATCCGGTCGATAGAGAGCCGTTTATTATGTTGAACATAGGAGGGCCAAGCACAGGAAGCAGCTCTTTCAGTAGTTTAGTTGGAATAGGGTCCAGTATGCAGCTTGAAGGTTTAGAGGCCATGATTATTTTCATCATTGTGTCAAGAGATATAGTACTAAAACACTTGAGCGTCTCTCTTGATCCTAGGTCCTGGCAGAGTTGTGCAGACTCAGGACAACTGAGGTTTGGAGGAATACGCAGGTTTAAAGAGGGTCCTTCTGTAGCTCAGTTGGTAGAGCATGGTGCTTGTAACGCCAGGGTAGTGGGTTCGATTCCCGGGACCACCCATATATGCACACATGACTGTAAGTTGCTTTGGATAAAAGCGTCCGCTAAATGGCATATATTATTTTTTATATTATTAATAATCATAATCTTTTCCTCAAAGAAGTTCATGAATTTATCACTGCTAAAGTGAAAGTCATCCTCTCTTGGGGAATGCTGCTTTTTAAGTTAGCTTTGCGACAGTATCAAAAAGGAATTTCGGATTGTTCTTATTTTCCTCAATTAAGATAGAAAAATAGGATGATCGAGCAGCAGTAAGGGCTCTTCGGTACTGCACGGTACCGTCTTTCCAAGCTAGTCGGAAGACTTCCAGTTTGGTGTGGCGCCATTTCCGTTCCAATTTTCTGGAAGCTTGCTTCAGAGCTCGGGTATTTTCTGTGTACCAGGGAGCTAGTTTCTTATGAGAAATGTTTTTAGTTTTTAGGGGTTCAACTGCATCTAGGGTATTGCGCAAGGTTAAATTGAGATCCTCAGTTAGGTGGTTAACTGATTTTTGTCCTCTGGCGTCCTTGGGTAGGAAGGGCATCAAGGAATCTTTGTGTTGTCTGTGAATTTATAGCACGACTTTTGATGGTCCTTGGTTGGGGTCTGAGCAGATTATTTGTTGCAATTGCAAACGTAATAAAATGGTGGTCCGATAGTCCAGGATTATGAGGAAAAACATTAAGATCCACAACATTTATTCCATGGGACAAAACTAGGTCCAGTGTATGACTGTGACAGTGAGTGGATCCAGAGACATGTTGGACAAAACCCACTGAGTCGATGATGGCTCCGAAAGCCTTTTGGAGTGGGTCTGTGGACTTTTCCATGTGAATATTAAAGTCACCAAAGATTAGAATATTATCTGCTATGACTACAAGGTCCGATAGGAATTCAGGGAACTCAGTGAGAAACGCTGTATATGGCCCAGGAGGCCTGTAAACAGTAGCTATAAAAAGTGATTGAGTAGGCTGCATAGATTTCATGACTAGAAGCTCAAAAGACGAAAATGTATTTTTTTTTTGTAAATTGAAATTTGCTATCGTAAATGTTAGCAACACCTCCGCCTTTGCGGGATGCATGGGGGATATGGTCACTAATGTAGCCAGGAGGTGAGGCCTCATTTAACACAGTAAATTAATCAGGCTTAAGCCATGTTTCAGTCAGGCCAATCACATCAAGATTATGATCAGTGATTAGTTCATTGACTAGAATTGCCTTTGAAGTAAGGGATCTAACATTAAGTAGCCCTATTTTGAGATGTGAGGTATCATGATCTCTTTCAGTAATGACAGGAATGGAGGTGGTCTTTATCCTAGTGAGATTGCTAAGGCGAACACCGCCATGTTTAGTTTTGCCCAACCTAGGTCGAGGCACAGACACGGTCTCAATGGTGATAGCTGAGCTGACTACACTGACTGTGCTAGTGGCAGACTCCACTATGCTGGCAGGCTGGCTAACAGCCTGCTGCCTGGCCTGCACCCTATTTCATTGTGGAGCTAGAGGAGTTAGAGCCCTGTCTATGTTGGCAGATAAGATGAGAGCACCCCTCCAGCTAGGATGGAGTCCGTCACTCCTCAGCAGGTCAGGCTTGGTCCTGTTTGTGGGTGAGTACCAGAAAGAGGGCCAATTATCTACAAATTCTATCTTTTGGGAGGGGCAGAAAACAGTTTTCAACCAGCGATTGAGTTGTGAGACTCCGCTGTAGAGCTCATCACTCCCCCTAACTGGGAGGGGGCCAGAGACAATTACTCGATGCCGACACATCTTTCTAGCTGATATGCACGCAGAAGCTATGTTGCGCTTGGTGATCTCTGACTGTTTCATCCTAACATCGTTGGTGCCGACGTGGATAACAATATCTCTATACTCGCCAGTTTTAGCTTTAGCCAGCACCATCTTCAGATTAGCCTTAACGTCGGTAGCCCTGCCCCCTGGTAAACAGTGTATGATCGCTGGATGATTCGTTTTAAGTCTAATACTGCGGGTAATGGAATGGAGTCGCCAATGACTAGAGTTTTCAATTTGTCAGAGCTAATGGTGGGGAGCTTCGGCGTCTCAGACCCCGTAACGGGAGGAGTAGAGACCAGAGAAGACTCGGCCTCTGACTCCGACTCGCTTAATGGGGAAAACCGGTTGAAAGTTTCTGTCGGCTGAATGAGCGACACCGGTTGAGCTTTCCTACAGCATTTCCTTCCAGAAACCGTGAGAAAGTTGTCCGGCTGCGGGGACTGTGCCAGGGGATTTATACTACTATCTGTACTTACTAGTGGCACAGACGCTGTTTCATCCTTTCCTACACTGAAATTACCCTTGCCTAACGATTGCGTCTGAAGCTGGGCTTGTAGCACAGCTTTCCTCGCCGTAAGGCGAGCACAGCGACTACAATTAGAAGGCATCATGTTAATGTTACTACTTAGCTTCGGCTGTTGGAGGTCCTGACGAATCGTGTCCGGAGTGAAAAAGTTGAGGAAAAAATAAATAAATATATGAACGGTAATTAAAAAGTGAAAACCGTACTGATGAAGTAGGAGACAAATCAGAGAGGAAGCTTTAGAGGATTGACATGGCTCGTTAGTGCTTCCTCTCCCACAGAAGAAATCACAAGTCCCTGCTTCTTTCCACACTCCTCTCCCCATCCGCGTGCACTCTCAAAACGTTGTCGAAAGGTATCTTTATGTTGCACCTCACTGCGTTTATAGCCTCTTTTATTTATCTGGGATATAGCAGCGTTAATTACACAACTGTGTGTGTGTGTGTGTGTGTGTGTGTGTGTGTGTGTGTGTGTGTGTGTGTGTGTGTGTGTGTGTGTGTGTTATCTCCTGGACTGAGGACAGACTGAGACAGGACTAATAGGACCTGAAGGGTGACGGTGGTTTGACTGTGTCAGCAATAAGCCTTTCATTTAGTCTGCTGGGATGTGGGCCAGAACATACACATTCAGACACACACCCCTCATCTGTCTTTTTCATGCTGAGACAGAAGAGTGACTGCTGTGGTGTCTAAATATGACCGTGTGGCTCTAACAGAGGTTAACAGGACTTTATACACACACCACTGCTCTTTACAATCCTCTAGACAACCACTGCTGTTGATAACTGGTATTCTCTCTCTCTCTCTCTCTCTCTCCTCCCTCCTCTCCTCTTCATCCCTTCTCACCATCTCATCCCTCTCCTCCTCCCTCCCTCTCCTCCTCATCCCTCTCCTCCCCATCCCTTTCCTCCCTCCTTTCCATCTCCATCCCTCTCCTCTCCTCCCTCCTCTCCTCCTCATCCCTTCTCACCACCCCCCCTCCCTTCTCTCTCTCTCTCTCTCTCTCTCTACTCCCTCCTCTCCTCCTCATCCCTCTCCTCTTCATGCCTCTCCTCCCTCCTCTCCTCCTCATCCCTCTCCTCCTCTCCCTCTCATCCCTTCTCACCATCTCATCCCTCTCCTCCTGATCCCACTCCTCCCTCCTCTCCTCCTCATCCCTCTCCCCCCATCCCTCTCCTCCCTCCTTTCCCTCTCCTCTTCATCCCTCTCCTCCCTCCTCTCCTCCTCATCCCTTCTCACCATCTCCTCCCTCTCCTCCCTATCCCTCTCCTCTTCATCCCTCTCCTCCCTCCCTCCCTCTCTCGCTTTCTCTCTCTCTCTCTCTCTCTCTCTCTCTCTCTCTCTCTCTCTCTCTCTCTCTCTCTCTCTCTCTCTCTCTCTCTCTCTCTCCTCATCCCTCTCCTCCTCATCCCTCTCATCCCTCTCCTCCCTCCTCTCCTCCTCATCCCTCTCCTCCCTCCTCTCCTCCTCATCCCTTCTCACCATCTCCTCCCTCTTCTCCTCCTCATCCCTCTCCTCCCTCCTCTCCTCCTCATCCCTTCTCACCATCTCATCCCTCTCCTCCCTCTTCTCCTCCTCATCCCTCTCCTCCCCATCCCTCTCCTCCCTCCTTTCCATCTCCGTCCCTCTTTCCCCCTCCCTTCTCCCCATCCCTCTCTTCCCTTCTCTCCATCCCTCTCCTCTCCCCCTGACACAGAGCAGTTGATGTTCCCCCTCCACCTCGTGGAGGTGCTGGGGAGGTTTGACATGCAGTGCAGTGTGAGTGGCGGGGGCCATTCCAGCCAGGCGGGGGCGCTACGCCTTGCCATCTCCCGCACCATGCTGAGCTTTCTGTCTGAGAGACAGGTGGAGACCATGAGACAAGGTTGGTAGTGGTACTACACACACACACGACTAACACACATCATTCAGAAAGCTTCATTATCTATTGTTGTATTTTTTAAATTGTATTTAATTAGGCAAGTCGGTTAAGAACAAATTGTTATTTACAATGATGACCTACCAAGAGGCAAAAGGCCTCCTGCTGGGATGGGGGCTGCGATAAAGATTTTAAAAAACATCACCACAAGAGACATCACTACATAAAGAGAGACTTAAGACATCAACATAGCATGGCAGCAGCACAACATGACAACAGCATGGCAGCAGCACAAATGGCAGCAGCACAAATGGCAGCAGCACAACATGACAACAGCATGGCAGCAGCACAACATGACAACAGCATGGCAGCAGCACAACATGACAACAGCATGGTAGCAGCACAACATGACAACAGCATGGTAGCAGCACAAATGGCAGCAACACAACATGACAACAGCATGGCAGCAGCACAACATGACAACAGCATGGCAGCAGCACAACATGACAACAGCATGGCAGCAGCACAACATGACAACAGCATGGCAGCAGCACAAATGGCAGCAACACAACATGACAACAGCATGGCAGCAACACAACATGACAACAGCATGGCAGCAACACAACATGACAAAAGCATAGCAGCAGCACAACATGACAACAGCATGGCAGCAGCACAAATGGCAGCAACACAACATGACAACAGCATGGCAGCAACACAACATGACAACAGCATGGCAGCAACACAACATGACAACAGCATGGCAGCAGCACAAATGGCAGCAGCACAACATGACAACAGCATGGCAGCAACACAACATGACAACAGCATGGCAGCAGCACAACATGACAACAGCATGGCAGCAGCACAACATGACAACAGCATGGCAGCAACACAAC
Organism: Oncorhynchus gorbuscha; assembly: GCF_021184085.1. Classification (NCBI taxonomy): domain Eukaryota; kingdom Metazoa; phylum Chordata; class Actinopteri; order Salmoniformes; family Salmonidae; genus Oncorhynchus; species Oncorhynchus gorbuscha. The sequence goes on from NC_060193.1 coordinate 54,769,505, forward strand.
ATGACAACAGCATGGCAGCAACACAACATGACAACAGCATGGCAGCAGCACAACATGACAACAGCATGGCAGCAGCACAAATGGCAGCAGCACAACATGACAACAGCATGGCAGCAGCACAACATGACAACAGCATGGTAGCAGCACAACATGACAACAGCATGGCAGCAGCACAACATGACAACAGCATGGCAGCAGCACAACATGACAACAGCATGGCAGCAGCACAACATGACAACAGCATGGCAGCAGCACAACATGACAACAGCATGGCAGCAGCACAACATGACAACAGCATGGCAGCAGCACAAATTGCAGCAGCACAACATGACAACAGCATGGCAGCAGCACAACATGACAACAGCATGGCAGCAGCACAACATGACAACAGCATGGCAGCAGCACAACATGACAACAGCATGGCAGCAACACAACATGACAACAGCATGGTAGCAACACAACATGACAACAGCATGGCAGCAGCACAACATGACAACAGCATGGCAGCAGCACAACATGACAACAGCATGGCAGCAGCACAACATGACAACAGCATGGCAGCAGCACAACATGACAACAGCATGGCAGCAGCACAACATGACAACAGCATGGCAGCAGCACAACATGACAACAGCATGGCAGCAGCACAACATGACAACAGCATGGCAGCAACACAACACGAAAACAGCATGGTAGCAACACAACATGACAACAGCATGGCAGCAGCACAAATGGCAGCAGCACAACATGACAACAGCATGGCAGCAGCACAACATGACAACAGCATGGTAGCAGCACAACATGACAACAGCATGGTAGCAGCACAACATGACAACAGCATGGTAGCAGCACAACATGACAACAACATGGTAGCAGCACAACATGACAACAGCATGGTAGCAGCACAACATGACAACAGCATGGTAGCAGCACAACATGACAACAGCATGGTAGCAGCACAACATGACAACAGCATGGTAGCAGCACAACATGACAACAGCATGGCAGCAGCACAACATGACAACAGCATGGTAGCAACACAACATGACAACAGCATGGCAGCATGGCAGCACAACATGACAACAGCATGGCAGCAGCACAACATGAAGCAACACAACATGACAACAGCATGGCAGCAACACAACATGACAACAGCATGGCAGCAACACAACATGACAACAGCATGGCAGCAGCACAACATGACAACAGCATGGCAGCAGCACAACATGACAACAGCAGCAGCACAACATGACAACAGCATGGTAGCAGCACAACATGACAACAGCATGGCAGCAGCACAACATGACAACAGCATGGCAGCAGCACAACATGACAACAGCATGGCAGCAGCACAACATGACAACAGCATGGGCAGCACAACATGACAACAGCACAGCAGACAACAGCATGGCACAACATGACAACAGCAGCACAACAAATGGCAGCAGCACAACATGACAACAGCACAACATGACAACAGCATGGTAGCAGCACAACCTGACAACAAAATGGCAGCAACACAACATGACAACAGCATGGCAGCAGCACAACATGACAACAGCATGGCAGCAGCACAACATGACAACAGCATGGCAGCAGCACAACATGACAACAGCATGGCAGCAGCACAACATGACAACAGCATGGCAGCAGCACAACATGACAACAGCATGGCAGCAGCACAACATGACAACAGCATGGCAGCAGCACAACATGACAACAGCATGGCAGCAGCACAACATGACAACAGCATGGCAGCAGCACAACATGACAACAGCATGGCAGCAGCACAACATGACAACAGCATGGCAGCAACACAACATATAATAATAATAATAATAATATATGCCATTTAGCAGACGCTTTTATCCAAAGCGACTTACAGTCATGTGTGCATACATTCTATGTATGGGTGGTCCCGGGGATCGAACCCACTACCCTGGCGTTACAAGCGCCATGCTCTACCAACTGAGCTACAGAAGGACCGCATGGTCCTGCATGGTAGCAACACAACATGGTAGCAGCACAAAACATGGTACAAACATTATTGAGCACAGACAACAGCACAAAGGGCAAGAAGGTAAAGCCAATAATACATCACGCAAAGCAGCCACAATTGTCAGTAAGAGTGTCCATGATTGAGTCTTTGAATGAAGAGATTGAGATAAACTGTCCAGTTTGAGTGTTTGTTGCAGCTTGTTCCAGTTGCTAGCTGCAGCGAACTGAAAAGAGGAGCGACCCAGGGATGTGTGTGCTTTGGGGACCTTTAACAGAATGTGATTGGCGGAACGGTTGTTGTATGTGGAGGAGCTGCAGTAGATATCTCAGATAGGGGGGAGTGAGGCCTAAGAGGGTTTTATAAATAAGCATCAACCAGTGGGTCTTGCGACGGGTATACAGAGATGACCAGTTTACAGAGGAGTATAGAGTGCAGTGATGTGTCCTATAAGGAGCATTGGTGGCAAATCTGATGGCCGAATGGTAAAGAACATCTAGCCGCTCAAGAGCACCCTTACCTAACAATCTACAAATTATGTCTCCGTAATCTAGCATGCGTAGGATGGTCATCTGAATCAGGGTTAGTCTGGCAGCTGGGGTGAAAGAGGAGCGAGTACGATAGAGGAAACTAAGTGTAGATTTAACTTTAGCCTGCAGCTTTGATATGTGTTGAGAGAAGGACCGTTTTAATTTACATCAAATGAACAACACTGGCCGCTGTTCCTCTGTTGCTTTGTTGTTGATGTATTGTACTATTTTTGGTTTGACCTTTGACCTGCATCTCTGCCTCCTTCTCAGCTGGGCTGCTGACCCCTGACCCCAGAATTAAGGAGAGGAAGAAGCCGGGCCAGGAGGGAGCGAGGAGGAAGTTCACCTGGAAGAAACGCTGAGGTGGAGGACAGAATAAAACTGGACACAGGGAAATCACAGCAGCATATTCATCATTATCTTCCTCTGAGATCAGAACTGTTATTAGTAAGTGGACAAATTGTTCATCCAACCCCTATTGTAGCCTTTTATATGTCTCCTAAAGGTGTTTTAGATCTGGAAATAGCCACCAAGTACATGACTCAAATGAATATGTACAAATTCGAAGGGGTTCTGTCCATATACTCCATATAGGCTGTAACTCCATATAGGCTGTAATGTTTTTTTTTCTGCCACCAGAGGGCCATCTCTGGCAACACACCTGTCCATTGTCTTTGTCTGTATATTGAAAATAAAATTTTGTTTTTCATATACCTTGCTATAATATGCTGTTTTTATTCCATATAAAAAAATAAATGGCCTGTAACGTTAAAGCTGCACTTTAACCAGGCGCTGTCCACTGTCATGGGGTGCTGAAAGTCCACGTTGGGGATTCTGCCTTAGTCGCTGTCCATGGTGCTGAAACCTGCGGTGCAGATTCTGTATTTATATTTCGTGCCTTCAGAACTTTCACTCCTGCGTTAAATTGGACAAAGTCACCACAGTACCATCATTTGCCGTCTCAATTTACACCACAGGAGGGCGATAAATGCGCATAAAATGCCCTGGTTTAAACTGTTCAAGATGCATGGGCGCTCTGAGCATGCGGTTGTAGAATATGTACAGTGGCTGGTGAAATTATTATTCAATTCAATAGATCTTTATGTGTATATTAATGAAGTCAACTGTGTATTCTTGTAGATAAAATATGAATGGTTTAGCCAATATCTTGTGTTATCAAAAGGTAGGCTATGCTCAAATAATATTATTTCCACTTCGGATGTAATCTCTCATTCTTTGTTTTAATAAATATATTTGAAACAAAAATGTTGCATCTTCTTTAGGCACATTTTCACAGAGCACAGTGGCCGTCTGCTCCTTCTTTACGGACAAAGACAATGTGTTGTGCATTGTCTTTGTGGTCAAACAAATCATTGTCACTTATCAATGTGACAACTGTGAAGTTTGAGGAGAGAAGGCTTGCACGCACCTGTCCTAAAATCACTAATTAGGCAACAGTTCCCGCGGTGGATTCAGCACTTTGGGGGTGGAGACAGTCTGTAGCACGCCACCATCCCTTATTGGGTGACATCTGAAAGCTCTAGTCCTGATGGACACTAGAGCAAGCGAGATACAACCCATACCCAAATCACAGTGTGGGCAACGGGTGAGCTGAGACTTGAGTGTAGCTTACCCCGTCCACCATTTAATAAAACATATATCGGGTATTTGTACTTTTCCATCCAACGGATGCAGCAGTGATGAACCCCCAGATAATGACGGATGTCAACGGCAACAGCAATGCCGCGAACGCAGAACTGGAGGTGAAAAAGCTCCAAGAGCTTGTTCGGAAATTGGAGCGGCAAAATGAGCAATTGAGGACGCGGGCGAACGGTTGCACTGGCAACCCCCACATTCTACCTCCCTCCCCGGCCTACATGGCCGGGAGCTACTGCATACCTAGCCCGTTACCGACGCTACTGTGCCAGTCTTCCTTGGAGTCATTTTTCCCGTTGGACGAACCGTTCGAATATTTCCATTCGCATCATGTTGATACTGCTCTCGAGACGGAGGCTGATTATATGGAACGTACGGTTCTGGATGAGGTGGACATTCTGGACCTAGATGCTCTATTCTCAATTGAAGACTCTGAAGCTACCTGGTAACTATTCCACAATATCCAATGGTTTGTATAATGTAGTTGACAGGTTGCAAATTTAACCTGACAGATTTATTTGAAACTTGCAGTCCTTATTTGCATATGACAATTGATCTGTCATATACGATGGTGATGCAGTGTTCTGTATATTTTTTTTTAGGATATGTGACTGTTACTCTGGTTTGGAAAATAATGATGTACCTGCAAATGAGACTCAAATCCCAGTAGGAATGATATACGACAACAAAGCCACACCTTCGGGGCAAATTGGACAGAAATATGGCGCTGACAATTGTTCCAATATCATTCGATTTTTCTTTAGCGAACACAAAACATCGATGTGTTGCAGTTATCATAGTCAACGATTATGATTGAGCAGACGGCCACTGTGCCCTGTGAAAATGTGCCTGTTGAAATGGAGGCTAGACCGCATCAGTCTGAGACATGTCGACTTGGGGGTGGACGACTGGAAACAAGAAGTGCTATAATTTTAGTGGTAAAACGTATGCATAAGAATACCCGCTGATAAAATGTGACATTATACTTGTGACTCAATCTTTATTATGTCAAATCCATTATAGTGCCCAAAACCAATTTTGGACTGCAGTCAGAATTGGCTGCTCCACACTATGCGCCATGGTTTGCACTTGTTGGCTACAATCAATATGATTCTATTCTCAGGTCCTAAGTGAGGTTGTGGCTTGATGTACATTTTTTGGGATCATAGTAAAACTGGAAAATGTATCCTTGATCTGAAACCAGGCTTCCCTGTAGGCCCATAAGGGTTGATATGGGACTATAGGGCAGTAAAATCCTCTTCATTCCTCTTCTGGCTCTCATCCTGTCTTCCCTGCAGGCTGTATGTGTCAGCCAAGGCCCGGCTGTGGAGGGAGAGCCTTGTTACCCCCCTCCAGTGGAGCAGACAGGTCCTTGACAGCCCCAGAACAGAGGTGGAGTCGGCCCGCTCACTGTGCCTCAGGTTGGACCAAGGTATGAGGAGGGGTGGAAACTAGGGACCGAAAAGGGTGGATAGATGGATGGCTATATAATAGACCATTGGTTTCTATCAACCTGACAAAACGTTTAGTTTTTTCAAAGACTTTCTTTCAACAGATGGTTATGATTCTACTTTGCTGTGTGTGTGGGTACATGGAGGTGAGGGGGGAGGCACTGTGATGCCTTGAGCTCAGTGTGAAACAGGTCCTCAAGTCTCTCAGGATTATGTAACCAGCCAACTCCAGACTATTTTGGACTCTGAGATAAAAGTACAGCACCTTGCCAGACAGTCACTAGTCACACACAGCACCAGCTACATCAAACTACACACAGTACTGGCTACATCAAACTACACACAGTACTGGCTACATTAAACTACCCATAGTGCTGGTATCATTAAACTACGCACACGACCGGCGCCATTAAGCTACGCACGGTGGTCACGCACAAGCGGAGTCACTCCTGAAAAGACAGCCGTATACCAACCTACAGACCCACACATTCGCACCATGGTTATGACAGTGAGCGCGTTCATTTCACCTGGCTAGGTGATAGAGATCACATTCTAATTCACAGCATCTACCTGAAGAAGGGTTGCAGTAGAGAGGTGACCGGGTCCAATGAGAGGCCCTGAAGTGAAGGTGATTGAGATCACATTCTAATTCACAGCATCTACCTGAAGAAGGGTTGCAGTAGAGAGGTGACCGGGTCCAATGAGAGGCCCTGAAGTGAAGGTGATGGAGATCACATTCTAATTCACAGCACCTACCTGAAGAAGGGTTGCAGTAGAGAGGTGACCAGGTCCAATGAGAGGCCCTGAAGTGAAGGTGATGGAGATCACATTCTAATTCACAGCATCTACCTGAAGAAGGGTTGCAGTAAAAACACTAGGCTACCTGCCACCATTTCATCAGTGAACTACAGGTAACCGACAAAATAAAGGGAACAACAATATAAAGTGTAATACTTATAAAATATACTTTTATCCCTCATACTAGTGTTGCCTTTATTTTGGCAGTTACCTGTATTTTACTACAACATATTGCTGTAAGGATCTATACTAGAAGCCTGTATATTAATTCCACAGTAGCTGTAACTGCAGGAAAAGCCTTCCACTGCTTTCACACTTGACCTACTATCTGCCTGTTGCTACGTTCACAGGGCCTCCCTCGGCAACCAGAGGGGTAACCATGGTTACCGTGTTTACATGAAAGGCACCTCGCCTCGATGCTGCTAAGTGGTTTATATTCTTAGTGACAGGTATAACATAACCCCACTCTATCTGGTGCAAGGATATATGCAGCGCTGTGTTGAACAGCTCACAGTTGAACCACCACACAGAGAGAGAGAGAGAGAGAGAGAGAGAGAGAGAGAGAGAGAGAGAGAGAGAGAGAGAGAGAGAGAGAGAGAGAGAGAGAGAGAGAGAGAGAGAGAGAGAGAGAGAGAGAGAGAGAGAGAGAGAGAGAGAGAGAGAGAGAGAGAGAGAGAGAGAGAGAGAGAGAGAGAGAGAGAGAGAGAGAGAGAGAGAGAGAGAGAGAGAGAGAGAGAGAGAGAGAGAGAGAGAGAGAGAGAGAGATGATTTGCTTTCTCAGCTCTGCAACATTTATTAATCATTCTCCTCTCTCTTTGTTCTTTTGATCCACCACATCTCCTCTAGATAGATTTCTGTAAATATGCTAAGCTGGTGTTCATTCCTGTAGGTCTCCTCTATGAATATATTTCAGAAGGTGTGTGTGGTCGCTGCTCCGTCCCTGGTTCTGGCCCGTGCTGAATGGGTGGGTTGAGCAGTGTGTGTGTGAGGTTGTGAATGCAGCTTTGTCTCCTGGGCATTGGACAGCAGATGTGTTCCCTGGCTGCTACTGAATAGTGGTTCTGTGACTGTCACAGCAATGTGACGCACTGGGTGTAAGGTAAACAACCGCTTCACACTGCTGACCTCTGTTCCTTGTGAGGGGCCCGGAAAGCACTGACAGCTGTGTGTGTTTTGAGGTCCGATAGAGTATGACATTGCCTTTTCCCCTCCCTCCCTCCTCCTACCTCCGTAGTCCATAGGTGGCGTGGGGTCTTCTCCAGCCACTCTTCCCCTGCCCTCCCCCTGAGACGTGTAGCTGGAGTGTCCCCCCTCAGTGCCTCGTTCTCCAGGTCCTGCCCCACCCCTCCGCCCGCTAACAGACCTGGTAAATACACACACAGATTACTATGTGACACGGGTACATATTTCCATAATGTTACCATAATATTACCATATGACATTAGTTGAACTATGGGGGTTTCATCCTTGCAACCTGATCAGGAGAATCTCTTGTCCCTATTGAGCAGAATCAGGGCCATATTGAGCAGAAAAATCCTGGGCTGTGTTGAGCAGAAACTCAACACTCCTGATCAGTTCACCAGGCGAGGAAAACCCCTGGTTCTTAGACATGAGGGTTACTCCATCCATGATTTCACGATTGAAAAAAATACCACAGTCTCTTCATTGGAATAGTTAAATTTTTTCTTCATTGAAACAACTCTCCATGATTCTCTTTCTCTCCGTTTTATCCTGTCTCTGTCCCCTCCCTTTCTTTCTCCCTCCATCAGCCTCATTCTCCTCACCCCTCCATCCTCTCCTCCACCTGTCCCTGACTCCTGTAGGGAAGGCTGAGAGAATTCCCACATTCCTCCCAGCCAATCACTCAGCCAATCACAGTAAGCCTCGCTCGCTCCCCCGCTGGCTCACGTTGTCTCAGTCTCTCTGTCATGTCAAGGTTTGCGTCTCAATAGTCTGTTTGAAACAGCTTCCTCTCCTTGTCTCCTCTCCTTCGTTCCTGCTGATGTTAGACATATGGACTGGTGAAATACCTTGAGTTTCACCTACTGGCTGTCTTGTCAGATCAGAATAGAGGTGGACACAAGAAGAGAGGAGAGGAAGCCGTTATAGACTATTGAGAAGCCCCCAAGGTCATCATTCATCATTTGTCACGGCAAGAGAAGGAGTGTTTCAGTGTGTGTTCAGTTTCTGCTACTTCAGGTGTTTGCCATGTGAAGTTCAACATTGTCCCCTCCCCATCGCACTGACTTGAGTGGAATAGTCCCTTTGGTGAAGGAAGCGCCACATGTCACACAGCTAGGTCGAGCCTGTGGGATCTGGTCGGCGGCCATAATGGAAAATGGCCATGAGGGCTTAGAGTGGCCATAAACACAAAATGGCCTTTTCTAGCTTTGTCTGTGATTTGTGGTGCTTCTGGTGCTTCTATCACCAAAGGCACAATTCCATGACGTGGCCTCCCTACTAACAGTGACTGCAATGTTTCTTAAAGGGAGAGTGATGTTTTTTTGCTGCCAGTGTGCCTTTATCTAAACTAATCTTGCTTTTCATCTGGTCAGTATTCTTTGTGTTCATTGTTAATGTAAAATCTCTGCAATGTAATTTGTCTGTGATCTGACCTCTGAACTGTGTTGTTGTGTGCTAAAGGCCGCAGCCTCCGGCGGTTCCTCCTCAGCCCCCAGTCTTCCATGGACAGTGAGCTCAGTGCCTCCGAGCTGGAGGATGACTCCATCACGCAGGGATACAAGCTGCAGGATCTTGTTGACGTCCAGGTCATGGCTCGTCTGCAGGAGGACAGTGAGTCTCTCACCCTTTATTAAAAACTGTTGTCGTCACATAGTTATGACTATATATTGTTTTACATAGTAAGAGGTGAGTTTTCCCCCCTTTCTATGTAAAAGTGTGGAAAATGCTTTATAAATCAGGACTTATTATTATTATTTATTTATTTATTATTATTATTAACTATTGAATAGGTGACCTGAAAGGGATTAACTCTGGGCCCCAAGATGAAAAATATGGCCCAGAGTTGTTCCTGGTCAGTTCAAGTGGTCTTGGATTCCTGGCCATATTCTTGCCCTTTATTGTTCCTCTCTGTCCTTATCTTCCTCTGTCCTTCTCTCCCTTCTAACACTGTAACCTGTGATACAAGACCTCAGGCTTCATCCAGGCTTTATTAACCTTAACCTCAGGCACAGAAGGTGACGACTGATTGTGTGCGCGTGCGTGTTTGTGTGTTTGCGCTTGTCCGTATTTCCCCCTCCTTCAGGTCTTCGTCAGGACTACGCCACCACCTCCATCAACCGCCGCAGCGCCAGCTTCTCCTTCCTCTCCCTTCAGCACAACGGCGAGGCTGACCTGGAGGAGGAAGAGGATGAGGAAGAGTATGGGCAGCTACCTCCTCCCCAGCCCCGTCTGACCCGTGTGGGACCCACCCTGCAGCGCGGCCTCTCCCACTCCCACACCTTCTCCAGCATACGGGACTGGAGGAGGAGCACAACCAGCCTCTCCAGCCCCTCCAGCCCTCAGTACCCCTCTGGAGGATTCTCCTATCAGCCCCCACCCCCACCCCAGGCCAGCCCCACACTCAGCACCTACACACCCGAACAACAGGGCTTCAGGCCTGGATCAGGTGAGCAGGCCTGGCCCATGCAGGTACTTGGGTTGCATCCATTAGAGAAAATGGGAGATTTTTTTGGGGGTAGTTGCACTGGACTCCTCCATTTTTGTATGTGTGTGTGTGTGTTCTTCTGTTCGGTGTCTATTGGACTCAACCCTGGCCCTCTGTTTAAGTTTATGAAATCTCACACTTTCTAATAAGAATTCTTGCTCTGCAAGACTTTCTTCTAATAATGTTTGTTTTCTGTGTATTTATGTTCGCTATATATTTTGGGGATCACATTTGGAATGCAGATATGAGTACATTTTTCAAACAAGCTTTGTTTTCTTGATGGAACATTTGCACAACAAAGTACAATATTAGTAGGGCTACAAAATAATTGACACACGACATGATGGCCCTCTTAATAAAGTTATACTAATCTATTTCTAGGTTTGTTTTCAACTTGTCATTGTTTATGTTAATGGAGGAAGAGGTCATTTTAAGGTCACCCACTCATTAGTTACCACCTAGGTACTTCCCTAGCCTGTTGACTGTACTGGCAGACTACCAGGGATGTGCTCACTGTAAGCCTCTTGAGACACTGACTGATCCGTAAGCTCTTGGAGGCTATTCTGTTTCTGTTCTGGGAGCTGAACCGGAGAGGGACACTGAATAGAGGGTGGTGAGATTACAGGAGATGTTTCTCTTTGGGGCCTCAACACTGGTGTTCTTCAAGAGAGACTAGTGAGTGGCACGTAATTCCTCTTGAAGAGGGCTCTATGTGGAATCTGAAATGATAAAGTCTTAGTCATCTAGATCTGTGGCCTTGAATTCATACAGGAATATTGCGTGTGTGTGTGTGTGTGTGTGTGTGTGTGCGCACATTCTATTTAGATAAGCTGCGGAGGAGCATGCCCAACCTGTTCAGGGCTCCCAGTGTGCCTAGTCCACTGAGCCCAGCCAATCACATCGGCTCTCCTTCCACCCTTCGGAACAGTCTGAGCTTCGACTCGTCCAATGGGCTGGCCAGCAGGCTACAGTCCTCCAGTGAGATACATTCTTCTTTGTTTTAGCTCTGACCATACACATACTATAAAACTGCAGGGCTTGATTGACTTTCCAAAATTCATCAAATTGAAAATAATCATTCTAAGTAGGTAGTGCATACATTATACAGTACATCTGAGGAAAACATGAATATTATATCAATCCATTAATCTGTATATGATCTATTGTCAACCCTCTCCCCACTAGTCCCTTCACCCGGTCAGTTGCAGAACAGAGTCCAGAGTGTGGGGAACTTCCAGTCATTGTCACGGCAACCTCTCAAAGCCACAGCCTACGTCAGCCCCACTGTGAAAGGGCCAGTTACCATGCCGACCTCCCCCAGTCTGCAGTCCCTGAGCGGCATCCCCCTCCCCAGTAAACCAGCCGTGGGGGTTGGGGGCACTCCTACACCCCCCCGGAGCAGTCTGCCCCGCCCCGCCTCCTTTATTGGGACCAGCGCCACACCTCGAAGCAAGATCGCCCAACCCACACGCAGGTAGGCTACTATAGGACACAAGGGGAGCGCCAACAAGCTCAACTAGGTTATTGTTGTCTGGGATCATAATTTCCTATTTTTAATCTCAATCTGATCTTCTTTTCCCCAGTTTATTGACGCCTCCTAAGAGCTTGTCCAGCCTGAGTGCCCTACGAGACGGGAGCTGGAGGGATGGCTGCTACTGAGAGGGATGGCTGCTACTGAGAGAGGGATGGCTGCTACTGAGAGAGGGATGGCTGCTACTGAGAGAGGGATGGCTGCTACTGAGAGAGGGATGGCTGCTACTGAGAGAGGGATGGCTGCTACTGAGAGAGGGATGGCTGCTACTGAGAGAGGGATGGCTGCTACTGAGAGAGGGATGGCTGCTACTGAGAGAGGGATGGCTGCTACTGAGAGAGGGATGAATGGAGAGATGAGATTCAGAGAAGAAGAGCTGGCAATGTAGATAGACCCTGCTGGTTGGGGTCACTCACTGCCACACAAAGTCTTCTTGGGGAATTGAGAAGGCAGGTCAACCAAACTATAGGGAATAACAACCTTGTGTAGAACGCCCTCATGATTGGGTATGTGAGGTGTGGTCAGCACTCAGTCAAACATGCATTCTCCACCTGTCCAATTTGGTCTGTGCCAAGGGGAATCCCCCTGTTGATATATTTATGCACTAACAAGTTTTAACCACGTTATGGTTACATTAACATACTAAAGAAAGAGCTGCCACTTTATGCTAATTAAGCCACATAATTCGTTTTTTTACTTTGGAATTCTGATTAATAAAAGGTGTATCTTCTCTTAATGGAGAGCACCAAATATGCTGCTAAAAAAAGTCTAAATCACTCCCTGTTGTCTGGGTGGGTGTATTTGGTCTAATTTTTACATGGCAAGGTATATTTAAAATACATCTTATGATTAGTGTAGGGACGAAAGTTAACTTTCAGTGTGCATTGTTGGGATGCTGATCGTATTGATGCAATATTCTTCATGATTTATTTTAAAAAATTTATGTGAAGCATATTAACCAAATTTAAAGCTAACGTCTGAATCTGTTTACAAAATGTCTCACCAAGACAGGGAAATGACTTCAAGTTGTGTTTTGGACACTTTTTAAACTATAAAGATTCACTGGTATATCTATGAAATATTTGTAATTGTTGCACTGATTGTACTAGTGTGAATTGAAATGTAATTGATTTTGTTCCTTTTATTTGTGATATTGCACTTTTATGGTTAATTATAATTTTGTTGATGAAGAGCACAGGGTAGATGTTTTGTTTTTTGGGCTGAAGGATTACTTTTTAAAGATCACTTACATTGCATTCTCTGTCTGTTTAATATTTTTTTCACTATTTTTCAAAAAAGCAGGTTAGTCTTCATGGCACACCTCACCATCTCTTTCTCCAAAACATTTTTTTGGCTGTATTTAATTGAATGAGTGTAGTTGTTTTAAAAACTAAAATTAAAGATTTTCAAATTATAAAAAAAGTTACTTGGACCTGATATTCAATTCTGTCTCTAGAGTTAGTAGGCTACTGGTTATTTTCACAGGTGAAGTTCTTACAGTTTCTCTATATATGTCAGATTGATTGTAATTCAGTTTCCGTATCAAATGTCATGTAACACTTTGTGTTTGAAGCCTATCCCAACCCTTACCTTAACATTTAAACGTTAATGCCTAACCTCAAAAATGCGGCGTTAATGTCTAAGCACTTAGAAATTTGACGTTTGAGTAACGTGGATGAACGTGTAATTCTGATTGAGACTGAGCGCTAGTTTCAGCATTACTAGAGTAGCCTACATCAGATCAGTATTTTATTTTGTCAGGTTGCAATATTTTAACAGGCAAAGCCACAGGCAGGCATATGCCTGTATCTGTAGACCTACTGTGCATAACATGTTCAAAGTTTTAATAAAAATATCGTTCCCATACCGGGAGTCGAACCCGGGCCGCCTGGGTGAAAACCAGGAATCCTAACCGCTAGACCATATGGGAGGTTAGAAAATGTAGCAGTAATTTAACAGTCAAATCCATAGGTAAGCTTATTGTACTGTAGAGTGTTATTTCCGAACCCTTGAGGGCCCCAACAGTTACACTTTTCATTATAGCCTTGGTAAACAGGGTTTGGTGATTAATCCGGGGTTACAATACAAATATGTACTGTTGGGGGTATTCGAAAAGTGATGTAAAGTACTTAAGTATAAATACTTTAAAGCACTACTTAAGTAGTTTTTTGGGGTATCTGTACTTTAATATTTACATTTTTGACAACTTACTTTTACTTCACTACATTCCTAAATAAAATAACGTACGTTCTACTCCATACATTTTCCCTGACACCCAAAAGTACTCGAACTCGTTACATTTTGAATGCTAAGCAGGACAGGAAACTGGTCCAATTCACGCACTTAAAGAGAAAATCCTGGTCATCCCTACTGCATCTGACCTGGCAGACTCACTAAACACAAATGCTTTGTTTGTAGTGAATGGTCGTTCGCGAACGAGTCTATGAGCCGGCTCTTGTAGGGGAACGTTGGGAGCCGGGACGCATATCAGAAGAGCCGAATCTATTTATAAACATGTTTTTTTTTAAAGATATGAATCATCAAAATATTTAAATGAATATAATTAACTAATTCAAATAACGAAAAAGGAAATAAAATAATATAGCTCTAAATGCTCAAGCGCACACACATTCGTTCTGACTTGTCTGCTCAGACCAATAGCCTCACCTGTTGTCCCTGTCAATCAGACACACAGTGTCAACCAATGCGTGAGGGAGGGCCGAACCAACTCACTCACAGTCACACACTTAGCAGCTGAGGAGAGAGGAAGAGCTGTAAAATGAGTCGGAAGCATAGTAGCATTTGGATGCATTTTAATAATGTAGACAATGTTAGCGCACAGTGCCGGTTCTACGCACAACCTACGCCGGTATATGCGAACTGTGAAGCTAGCTGCAGCGGAGCTTCGAGAAACTAGCGGGCCTGCTAGTGATTGTGGTGGAGCCAGAACGCCCACACGTGGAGATGTATCCACTCAGTCAAGTAGGCCTACTCTGCGACCCACAGCTACGCAGTCTTCTATAGACCAGTTTATCCCAAAGTAGCAAACAATGCCAACTATGTTGCAAAACAATGCACATTGATATTGCATTGGCTAAAATGATTGCCACATATTTCTAGCCATTTTCGATCATGGAGGACAGAGGTTTTAGAAATGAGAGCTATAGTCTAAATCCAATGTACACAATTCCAAGCAGGAAAACCCTTTCAAAACGTATTAATTCACTTATTCCACAACTTTACGAGAGCACACAGGCTTCAGTGCAGGAAAGAGTCCAAAAAGCTACTGAAGTTTGCCTTACCACTGTCAAAGGTAACCACTTGTTACATGTCACTTCATTGAAGATCTGAAGATACCCACGGCTTACTAAAGTAATGACAGGAAGACTGCATAGAGAGAGCATAGTGGATACATCCGTTCCCTCTGAGAGGGTCTTCTTGAAAACGTTACAAATAATTACAGAGAGAAGAAACCGCATCAGTCCCTCGAAAGTGAGGCAACTTTGATACTTAAGTATATTTGAGCAATTAGACTTACGTTTTGATACTTAAGTACATTTAAAACCAAATACTTTCAGACTTTTAATCAAGTAGTATTTTAGTGGGTGACTTTCACTTTTACCATTTTCTATAAGGTATATTTACTCAAGTATGACAATCGGGTACTTTTTCCACCAATGTGTTCGAGGAGCAGGGTTATTAAGAAACACTACTATAGAGAACATCACGTTCAATGATTTTTAAATAAAACAGTTGTTCCCATACCGGGAGTCGAACCCGGGCCGCCTGGGTGAAAACCAGGAATCCTAACCGCTAGACCATATGGGAGGTCTTGACAAGTGAAAGGACTATAGACTATTTGTTCCGTCTACTCGGGACGGATGACATATTTATACTTAATTTTGTTATTTGATACCTTCTTCTCATATTTTTTATAATAAACTGCGATTAAAACGACACTTTAAAACGATTGTGTTGTCAAAATAATGCCAATTAAAGCGAGTACAAACAATTTTGACCCTCAGATACATCCGTATTTACGTCATAAGAAACGGACGCGGTGCTGTTGATGGTTGAGAAATGTTCAACATTTTCTGCTTTTGTGTGTAGCTAGCTAGGTTGTTTAACCTTAATTATATTAACGTTATATTGGATCAGAAGACACAATGTGAGTATTTCGTTTAAGATTTACTAACGCCATTTTCTTGCCTGCCGAAATTCTAATTTCCTTAATTTTGTCACTAGAGTCAAACACTTTCTATAGAACAAACTTCACATCAGGATAGGCAACCGAAATTAATAATTAATGTATGTGTGTTATATTAAACAGAGGGAGTAAAATGCTACAAAGATCAGTGAAACGTAGGCTAAAATGACAACGGAGTGCAATTGGAACACAGCATCCTTAAATAGTACCCGCAAAACACCAGTATCAACGTCAATGATTGCCTTCTAGGCAGAGTTGCAAAGAAAAAGCCATATCTCAGACTGGCCAATAAAAGATTAAGATGGGCAAAAGAACACAGACACTGGACAGAGGAACTCTGCCTAGAAGGCCAGCATCTCGGAGTGCCCTCTTCACTGTTGACATTGAGACTGGTGTTTTGCGGGTACTGTTTAATGAAGCTGCCAGTTGAGGACTTGTGAGACGTCTGTTTCTCAAAATAGACGCTCTAATGTACTTGTCCTCTTGCTCAGTTGTGCACCGGGGCCTCCCACTCCTCTTTCTATTCTGGTTAGAGCCAGTTTGCACTATTCTGTGAAGGGAGTATTACACAGTGTTGTACGAGATTTTCCGTTTCTTAGACATTTATCGCATGGAATAGCTGTCATTTTTCAGAACAATAATAGACTGATGAGTTTCAGAAGAAAGTTCTTTGTTTCTGGCCATTTTACTCACCTAGATACTCACCTAGTCTAAAGAAGGCCAGTTTTATTGCTTCTTTAATCAGAACAACAGTTTTCAGCTGTGCTAACACAATTGCAAAAGGGTTTTCTAATGATCAATTAACCTTTTATAATGAACTTGGATTAGCTATCCCAACGTGTCATTGGAACACAGGAGTGATGGTTGCTGATAATGGGCCCCTGTACGCCTATATTCCATTAAAAATCAGCCTTTTCTAGCTACAATAGTAATTTACAACATTTACAATGTCTACACTGTATTTATGATGTGATTTTAATGGACAACAAAATGTGCTTTTCTTTCAAAAACATATTTTATATATATATATATAAAAAGCACATTTTTTTAAAATGTGTTTTATTTCACCTTTATTTAACCAGGTAGGCAAGTTGAGCACACGTTCTCATTTACAATTGTGACCTGGCAATGTAGTGTAGACATATGTCTTACTTTTTAACTTTGCACTGTTGGGAATTGTCTCGTAAATTAGCATTTCACTGTAAAGTCTACACCTGTTGTATAACATGACTAATAACATTTGATTTCATATTGTTGTATCTACTCATAAGCTAACATAAGCTAGCGAGTTCAGTTGGAATGACCATGGTTGCGTTTTATTCACTGCCCAAATTGCTATTCTGATCAGCTTTCAAAGACATGTTAATGAAGTTGTTTATTTTGTTTGTATTACTCAGGTCAGAATATTGGAAGTCCCAGCCGAAGAAATTCTGCCAGTACTGCAAGTGCTGGATAGCCGACAATAAACCTGTGAGTGTTGAGTAAATTGTCATGTAATTTGTACCGGTATGTAAAGTTGGTGTAATTAACCGACTAGCTACCCATTCAGGCATGATCATCATGCTAGTTATTCAGTCTCTTTGACCTTCTCATGTTGCTAATGTTGAATGAATGCTTACTTGTTCTTGGTGATGTGTGTCAAAGAGAGAGTAGTCAGTTATGACAACAAGGGGTTGTGGCTGAGGACAAGATTTGATCATATATTCACCCCTGTGCTTGTTTTTTTCTCATGCAGAGTGTTGAGTTTCATGAACGAGGGAAGAATCACAAAGAAAATGTTGCTGCCAAAATTGCTGAGGTGAGTTGTCATCATTGTGTTTTGCCTTCAGCTTGTGAAACAGAAAGATGGGTGCCTGTCAATGCCAGGGTTGTAGCTACCATACTGCATAAGAAATACAGATGCCATAAATGTTGTCAATCACCTGAGACCATACTGTTTTCTCTCTGGGCTCTATGTAGTCTACTGATAACACGTTATTACACAGAGGTATCAACAGGGGTCACTGTTGCGAGGGAAACTATTGATGCTTTGTAAACACAGCTTGGCATGCATAGCCCTCCTGGCTGGCCTAATGGTGTATTTAAGCAGAGATAAGGTCCAGATATGCCACTCTCACCCCATGCTGTCATCTCATCGGTGACTTGACTGATACTCCGGCCCCTCTTCTGTTCAGATGCAAAAGAAGAGCATTGACAAGGCGAAGAAGGAGGATCGTCAGTCTAAAGAGTTTGCAACGATGGAGGCGGCTGCACTGAAAGCTTATGAGGAGGATATGAAAAGGTTGGGGATAAAACCATCAGGTAACTTCTTAGTTAAATGTTTTATTGATTTACTAACTTAATAACCTGCCAGTCTGTTTTTATTTGTACTGTCTAATAAGTGTGTAACTTATTACCATTGTTTCTTATAGTTTTTATATTCTAATATTTTATTATCTCTTATTGTTGTTGCATTGTCGAGAAGGAACCTGTCAAGTAAGCATTTTGTCGGATGATGTACACATGATGTATACATGATGTATACTGTACATACGACTAATGAAACATGAAGCTTTTAAAAAGTTGTTAGAACACACTCAGTGTAGGTTGTTTTGGATAAGAGGGTCTGCTCAAATGGATAATATATCAATGTGATTTTGTGTGTTTGCTTAGGTTCCCCATCTCAAACCAAAGCCCAAACTCCAAGCCCAGTTCCATCTCCATCTCCACCTCGAAAACAAGAAAAGAAGCGAAAGCCTGGAAAGGAGAGGATGCCCAGAAACGAATCAGAGAACTGGGTGGAGGGAAAGACAGGCGAAGGACTCACATACTACTACAACTCTATGACAGGAGGTAGGCAAGGTTCACACAGGGTGCTTGAAGTGCTTCAAGTAATTGAATTTGGCACTCTGAAATTCCATTACTTGAATACCTTGAAAATCTGAAGTTTGTACTTGAAAAGTACTTGAATTAAAATGAGAGGAGAACAGAAAACGATCAAGTAAGTTAATTTGAAAAATATTAGAAAAATATATTGGTCTTACGAATTCATTTACAGGTACACTACCAAGTTTTATTTAATGTGTTTCCACTCTGGTTGCCAGGCGAGCTCTCTCATTCTACCCACACTGCCACTCAGCCAGGCAGGTACAGAACCGACTGATTAGGCACTGCCAAACGTCACATCGATAGTTAAAATCCTGGGCAACATGGTGTAATCGGCCCTGGGGTGGAAAGGCGCAACACTGCATCCTGCGCTGGTGCCAGTTCTACATTAAGAGATTTTTTTTTTTCTCATTCAAGGGGCGCCTGCGATAATCCACTTTATCAAGCAGCAGCCGTGCTCCTGCTGTACTGGTTGCCGTTCACGTGCCGTTTTCCTCACACAGCCCACCCGCCCTTCTCCCGACCAGCGACTCTAAAGCTGCTAGTCAGAAGCAAGACGCTTTGTCGTAGCTATTGAGAGGTAGATTCCCAAATGCCCAATAAAACTACAATACTGTCATAAAGCTGGAGTTGTGTAGTAATGCGAATAAGAAATGTGTGTTCACAAGTAGGCATGTCCCAAAACTCTGCTCATCACTACTCAAATTACGTCAACTGATTTACCTCATGTATGTAGTACAGGTAGTAAATAAGTAGTGAAACATGTATTATTGAGTAGAGCCTTTAAGGTAGTAATGAATAAGTACGTTTTATTTTCATGAGGTTTTGGCGAATATACCGCCATCTGGTGGTGAATAGAAACAATTGCATAATAGGAGCTATCACAAATGGCTGGTCCTTGGAAATAAATATTAGTGCTTAAAAAGTACTTGAAAGCCCTTGAATTTGGTTTGCAACTCTCCGTACGAATCATGGGTAGGCTGAAGACCACAACACCTCCGCAGATATCAGAGATGACGGGTTAAGTCAGACTGTGACTTTAATAAATCAGTTTTGAACATACACCTAGGACCATTCACCTTTCTCCTGAAGCATTGTGTTTCTATATCTTTTCAGAATCTCTGTGGGACAAACCATATGGGTCGCAGGGAAAGAGCACACCCTCTCCACAGCCGGGTCAAACCGAGGTACACCCAACTTTTTAATGTATTTTTCTTAATGCCTTTCATTTCACCAGGAAGTCTCTTGTATGTTGTTACCCATTTGATATGTTTAGAGTCAGTGCAATGTACCAATGTAATGCAAGTCCTGGTGTGAACACACTTGTTTTCTGTAGATCTCCTTAGGTAGTGCCTGGATGGAGGCCGTCAGTTCTGATGGATTTACATACTACTACAACACAGAGACTGGAGGTCAGTCTATGAAGACAGGTGATGACAAGAATGATGTATGTTTGACATAATTATGTTTGACATAGTTTTTTTATATCCTCCACTCTGACAGAGTCCAGCTGGGAAAGACCTGCAGATCTCCCTGCCGGTGGTGAGTCTGGGTCTGGGCCCGGGCCCAGTGGAGAGACCGTGGGCCCCCAGGGTTAGATGACCCATCTGCCCTGCAGCCAGAACCCCTCTCTGGGGAGGACCGCTCCAACAGTACCAAAGGAGCCGGGGAGAGAGAGGATTCCAAACAGGTACCAAGATTCAGTTCAGGGTGAGACTCAGTTCTCAATACAACCCCATTGGTAGTGAATGGGCACAAACAATAGTAGGCATTAGTTTAGGGTTTGAGTCATGGTGACTGACAATCATTTCAATAATGATTTGCTCTCCTCACAAAAAGAATACACCACCTTCAGACAAGGAGGGAGAGGATAAAGATGGTGAGGATGATGACGGGGGGAAGGGAGACGAAGACACACCGGCAGCTGTGCCTGAGGAGAAAGAGGAGAGGCCTGCTGTTAAGAAGCCCAGAAAGACCAACCCTTACGGAGCCTGGGAGCAGATACAGGAAGAAGAAGAGCCTTAGTAAGAGACTGTCAATGTCTTCATTTGGATTTAACTATGATATTTTGTTACAGTTTGCCTTAATGAACAGGACCCTGGTGCTAGTCTTTCTCTACTTTAGCCAACTTATTGTGTGCCTTATTAAATGCTAAACTAATAACTCACCTACCTGCTCTATACCCCACCCACCACCACCCATGTTCTCTCCTCCAGTGAGAAAGTGGATCTGCAGCTACCACAGGTGGAAGGAGCAGCTAGCGCCCCCGCGGAGCTGCCGCCTGAGCCCAAACCCAAGTTTAGGGAGCGTATCATCACCTCTCTGGGCGATGAGGGAGGCCCCGCGTCGGGAGCCGGGGCCACGTTCAGGAAGAGGAAAGCAGAGAACGGGAAATCCTCCAGGAGCCTGAGGCAACGGGGAGATGATGACTAATACTCAGGCTAACTCCGATATTAAATCTTTTTAAACAGAAACAAGCCTTGACAAACTGGGGGATGTTGTTGGAGACTGTTGTTGTTGTTTAAGGGGACAATTCGAGCAATGTCATATACCTGGATACGCAGGTCAGGTCCCTGTGGGCTACAGAGAACTCGAGTTAGGTACTCACCAAGATGCCATCATTTCAGAATTGTTCAGGTTGAATTTTACCCATCCAACCTTCCAAGTTACATCATATCAGCAGCTTTTGGGGTTGAATAGGACAAGCAGACGTCTGAAACCTGCTGGATCAGTGGCTTTAGCTGTCCTAACCTCAAGTGTTACTCTTTACAATTTCCTTTTTCAATGCCTGATGCCCTCCTGCTTGTGTTTGAGTTGAATGGCGTACAGCCGTGACGGACAGACTGTCATTCCCAGAGGTATATTCTTATGCGTGTGTGATGTATTTTTAACTGGATCATTTGTGGATGGCTTGTGAAGGACCCCTGTGATGTCCTTACTGTGGTGGTGGTTATTTTCCACATCACATTTACATTACATTTACATCATGCCTGGGTTTCCCAAAACCATCGTAGCACTACGGTCATCTTTTGTCTATTTATTTTCAATGGTATTAATATCCTAGTGCTACGATGCTTTGGGGAATCCTAGCCGTGAACCGTACTCCAGCATGGTTGGAGTATGCGAGAAAGAATGCAAAGCAAGTTTTCTACAGTATGATTGAGTAAAGATTGTACTTAATTTTTTTATTGCGAGCACTGTTGAATATATATTCTGCTGGTGTGGACATTTTCTCTGTGCTTCTTCCTTTAGTAATCAATCATCTTCCCTGGATTTATTTTGCAGACTTCTGTCAGAGCAACTCAAACATTTCACAGGGGCTCGAGTAGGCTCGAAGGTAATTCAACCCTTTACTGGTGCCAATACATGCTCATTGCTATGGCTGTGTAGGAGAGATACTGATGCCATGGCTGGCCAGCTGCCAGACCGCCTGGGTGCTTGAGATTAGAGGGTGTGTGTTGGGCTGAAACATAGCTCTGACACACCCAATAGGAGCAGGGCTCGTCGCAAACTATTTTCAGGCAAGTTTTAGGACTTTATTAAGGGTGTAATTGGGTATGTTTGAGACTGGTTAAAGAGCTGGGTTGTCTGCAGCCAGGCTCTCTCTGCTTTCTTCTCCACCCACACGCCATTCTTTCACAAACTGAATCAGTGTTCGAGGGACTGCTTCCATATCTGGTCTGACTGTTCTGTCAGTGCTGCTGCAGTGGGTCATGTCAGCTAGCTCCCAGACCTAAGGCGTCACACTGTCTTGAGTCAGTATCTCTGACTGCAGGTCACCACCAGCTCCAGCAGAGCCTCCTTGTCTCCGTGTTCCAACAGCTCTGAGATCAGATCATCCAGGGGCTCCCCGCCCCTCATGAACTCCTGCCAAGGGAATGCAGAAGACACATTAACCAACTATTACCACTACATGTAAAAACATTACACAACAAATCAACTTCCATTATAGGCTGCTTGTTTGCAAAGTTAGAAGCCCACCTTGATATCTCTGGTCACATAACCAGTCCGGTGATCTGTCACGCGATCCTGGCTGAAGTTGTAGGTGCGAATCCTCTCTGACTGGGAGCGAGTGCCCACCTGGAGAAGGAGTAACATGAATGGCTGAGGTGAGTTGGGAGGAGGGGGACAGTAAAGCGTTAGGATGGGACTGTGACGGGGATCACCTGCTGTTTGCGTGCCGTAAGTCTCTGCTCCGTCTCTCTGCCCATCATGCTCTGGTAAAGGCGGGCCTTCAGCACGCGCAGGGCCGTGTCGCGATTCTGCAGCTGAGAGCGGGACGTCTGACACTCTGCCACCGTACCTAGGGTCAGAGAACGGGTCAGTCAGTAATTCCATTTCAATTCAGTCAATATCAGGAGATCAATTCAAAATCAAGAATTGAGAAGTGGCATTGATTTTTTAAAAACTTCTTAGAGTAGATTTTCAATAAATATTCTGTTTCCCCGAACTGTACGCGCTTACCTGTTGGCAGGTGTACTATTCGGACAGCACTGTCTGTTGTGTTGACACTTTGTCCTCCCGCCCCTCTCGATCTGAACGTATCAACCCGCAGGTCCTTAGGGTCAATGCTGATGTCCAGCTACAAAACAGAATCCCAATGTATTATCGTTCAGACAGGCAGACCGACAGACAGACAGGACAGTACCTCGTTGGGTTGTGGCAGGACGATGACAGTCATGGTTCCTGTGTGAATACGTTGCATCCTGGAGGACAGGCCCACCTCGGGGATCCTCTGGACCCGGTGTGTCCCTCCCTCATGCTTCAGATGCCGGTACACACTCTCCCCCGCTATCCTTACTGCCGCATGGTGCAGTCCACCTGAGTGAATCAAATCAGACCATAAAACACACCAATCAATCATACAGAAACGCAGACACTTTCATCCAGTGACCCATAAAACACGGAGACAGTAGGACAGACAGGAGAGAAGCATTACCATATTCAGCAGGTGTGTAGTTGAAGATCTCAAAGGCCCAGTTCTTGTGGCTGGCAAGGCCTTGGTACATGTCAAACATCTCTCTGGTGAACTGTTGACAGATGTCACCTGGATCCAAACACGTGCACCAGAGAGGGGACATGCATTATCATCAGGACCAGGAGTGTAATGGAGAGCTGTTGTCCATGTGTAACGGATGTGAAACCGGGTATGGGCGAGGGGACGGTCTATAGTTATACTGTTACACATGGCCTATGCTGTTCATTGAGTAATTACAGTTCACCGACTCACCTCCTGTTGTCCTCCCTGTTACCACCTCCAGAAGGACATTACTGGTGTCGTGTGGGTCACTGGGTACTAGTGTCTGGATCAACTGGGGGAATATGAATTCAGATTGTATCATCAAGTTCCAGACTGACCCAAGGCAGAAATTTAAAATGTTCTGTGTCTAATGTCTGTTCGTACATCTTTTCTCAATGACTCGATTCTTTGGGTGATCTGTGCTTGTTCCTCTTTCAGTAGCTGGACCATTTGTCGGTCTTCCTCTTTGGAACCGACTGTCTCTGTAAAAGGAGAATATGGATGACTGTACACTATTTTCACATACATGACACATTTCACAGTTAGCACATTGTTATTGAAGCATTAGCGACCTCTGGTTATTGCGGCACGTAGGCGTTACAGACACTTATGAAAGGAAGATACAGAAAGACCACTAGCTAGGTAGCAATTTAACAAAACACACGAAACAGAACACAGCTTGCTTACTCTGAAGCAGAGTTTCAACCTCCTCTAGGTCTTTCACGGTGTGTTCAGCGCTCTGAAACGCAGTGGCCACTGCTGAAAGTCCCACCTGTCTCTTGTTCAACTCTTTCCTGGCGGGTTCGTTGAGAAACCCATGTTGTAATGTTTTGGTGACATCTCTGTACTCTTCCACAAGCTGCCGAATATATCTTTGTACGGACTCATTCCGGTATAAATCTCCCAAATGATTGTTACAAAAGCGTCTTGATGGTACGAGTGATCGATTTGCTAGTTCCTTCCATATTCTCTTGCGCATGTGGAGGGCGCACCAGCCATACAGTCGAATACATTTCTGCGTAAGCATCTGGCTACAGTGTATACGAAATAAGCGTAAACTGGTTACATGAGTTTATCACCTCATATTTAGTAACATTGTAAAGAATATAATCATGCTTCCAGCAAGGTCAAAGAGTGGTGTTGAATGCTGGGATATGTAGTCATAAATGATGTTTTTCGCACAGTATTTTACAACAGCACCCCTGGTGGTGTTAAAAAGCGATTTAAATTAATCTGTAATCTGATTGGTCCTCAAAGAGGGGGGTACTAAACTAGAAAACCACCTCTTAAAAACTTCTATTGGTAATGAGAATACGCTGAAATACAAACATATCTCGGGGAAAGCATAGACTAACATTGGGTCTGCATTTATGAAACACAGTGGAAATTTAACGTTCAGTATTAAACGGATCTTTATGAAATGGAAAGCAGTCTGCCAAGATTTCAGCAGCTCAGGAGAACAGAAGCAACTTCAAACAGGACTCTTATTTGTACCGTCGTTTTCATGGGATTTCTTCAAGTGGTATCAAGTGTTGCTGTTGTACTTCACTTGACAGGTCATCTTCAACAGGTAAGGAAATCATAATAACACAAGTCCTGATGCATAGGTCTCTTAGATTGGATAATACCAAGAGTCTCCTCTAAAAATGGTCATAAAATCTATGTAATTCTATAGCACCAAGTTGTATTTTGTAAGAAAAAGGTTATTGTCATAACAGTTTGCAGGTGCTGCAAGAAAACATTGGACAAGAAAATGATTACATACAATGATTGCCACAAATACACAATTGTAATCCATTTCAAGTGGTTGCTCTCTCACCACAACATTTATAACACATTAAACTTCAAATAGAGGCAAAGTGTTTCATATTGTATGGACGGTTTTACTGGCTATTGCATCTTATGGCTTACAAGGTAGCCTTATGTTTTACAAGAGAGCAACAAGTCAAAATCAAAGTTTATTGGTTTACACAGATTTGCAGATGTTATCGCAGGTGCAGTGAAATGTTTGCGTTTCTAGCTCCAACAGTACAGTAATACCTAACAATACAAAACAATATACACATAATACAAAAAGTTAAAAGAAAGAAATTAAGAAATATCAGAATGAACAATGTCAGAGTCCGGAATATAAATATGTATATTGGTGTGTAGGGACAGTATATTAATAGAGAATGTGTGTACAGCACTACATTACATTACATTTAAGTCATTTAGCAGACGCTCTTATCCAGAGCGACTTACAAATTGGTGCATTCACCTTATGACATCCAGTGGAACAGCCACTTTACAATAGTGCATCTAAATATTTTAAGGGGGGGGTGAGAAGGATTACTTTATCCTATCCTAGGTATTCCTTAAAGAGGTGGGGTTTCAGGTGTCTCCGGAAGGTGGTGATTGACTCCGCTGTCCTGGCGTCGTGAGGGAGTTTGTTCCACCATTGGGGAGCCAGAGCAGCGAACAGTTTTGACTGGGCTGAGCGGGAACTGTACTTCCTCAGTGGTAGGGAGGCGAGCAGGCCAGAGGTGGATGAACTAGTTATATAGGATGAGCCTCGACTAGAATACAGTATATACTGTACATATAAAGTGACCTAGTGGCCTCATGGGTGGAATGTTATTCATATTTTTCACAAATAATAAACATTGTTTCAAAAAACCTGCAGAAAATCCGATGTTTCTATGTCAAACAGTTTTGTTATATTTCAGTCTTCTGTGATGTATATAAAGGTTAATATTGAAATGCAAACTCAAAATGTAATACATTTCAACTCTATATCTGACATGGTGCAGGTGTCTTCTTTTTAAGCCCACAACCATGTGTGTGAAGGTGTATACTTGTTTCAAAGTAGATTCGTTTAAGACTACCAAGAAATACACTGTGTGACCCTGATTTAGCCCACTGCAGTAACAAAGTTTAAGTGACAAGTGGTCAATAACTCTATAAATGCGTCTAACAGCAGTGTATTGATGCCCAATGAGGGATTTGGGCTGCTGTGACCTCTAACCTCTCTTGCCGCTGTCTCTGTTGGCAACTTCAGGTCACCCAGACCGGACCAGCCCTAGTTGAGACTTCGGACGACCTCCAGAGAGGGGAGTCACAGAGGTGCCCAAAAAAACCCAGGGAGGTCATACCATCAGCCCACCTGCCCATTCAGCCTCCAAGTGGGCACATCCAGAGAGATATCCAGAACACCATGATCCACTGGGACCACGCCCATGGACACCTGTCCAAGATCGGGTACCATGACGGCAGGATCCTAGTAGATCCCCGCGAGGGAGGCCTGTACTACATCTATGCCAAAACCTGCTTCAGGTACTACGACCAGGTAGAGGAGTCACTGTTGGAGTCTGGGTCTCATGCTCCAGGGAGAAAAGGGGCTTCAGCAGAGCCTAGCATTCACAGAGAAGATGGGGGCGGGGCTGGTGCCCTTCTTATACAATACGTGTTCCACGAGCGTCACAGTCACAGTGCCCCCCTCAGGTCAGCTGTGCTGATGAAAAGCGGCAGCACCAAGCACTGGCAGAGGGGCCACTACCACATGTGTTGTCAGCAGCAGGGAGGGGCTTTCCCCCTGGGGCCCGGGGACAGTATCTACGTCAGCGTGTCCAACTCCTGGCTGCTGGACCCGGAAGCTGAGGGAAGCTACTTCGGGGCCTTCAGAATCAGCAGATGAAGAATGAGGAAGCAGACCCAGGGCAATTAATTGATGAATTAGTAACTGATATCTCTTTAATCCCATTCTCAGCTCAGGGCTGTAGATGAGGTGGAATTCATATCTGTTAGGTAGCTGGACTGTCTGCATATGGAATAGATTTTTGTATTTTTATACTGCGAAAACAAACTGAATTTGGCTCACTTTGAACTTGGTTTTATGAAGTTTTCAATATTTATGTATTTTCTGATGTCTCGTATTCAATTCTGTGTTCAGTTTTTTGTGTGTTTATAGAACATTCCAATAAAGCCATATACAATTGTAGAAATACAGGAGAGAGATTATAAATGCTCTGTTATTATCACCAATATTGCCATGCTTCAACCCATTTTATAGGAAAATAGGGATATCATTAGACCATTACGTTTCACCCTGAGACTGTTTACCTCAGCACATCTCTGAAAACTTGACACTGTCTCAGGCGTATGAGTGCAGGGCACCACGATTTTATGTGCTTTCTGTGGTTAGAAGGGAATAACTCCAGTTAGTGATGCATGCTGAGAGTGCCGTGTCATGCACATTTAGAGGCCCCCTACTCTCCTTACTCATTCCCTGATTTCACTGACCCCTATAGTCCTGCCCCTCCCCCACCTCGCCTCATGTCTCTGATTTAAAATGAGATACTCCTTTGTTGACGTGTAATGTCATTACTATGCTCAGTTTGCCTTCTTCACGTGAAAATCCATTTGCGAAGTGAGGAATCGATCTGTCCATGCTTGGATTAGAACAATTCAACACACACACCATGTTTCCCTTGAAAGCTTTCTTCACTCGTATGTCATTTCCATGTCAAAACATGCATTAATGCCACCTAACTACACCATCTCAGCTCTACAGTTGCACTGCTAAGAGAGCATTAAAGTCATCCACTGAAACAAAGATTGTTTCATTTGTTTTCAGTCTGGTATATAGCTGGCACTGTTCTTTAACCTATCGGAAAATGGGCAACAATAGCACACGAATCAGCTCGGCTTTCAAAAAAAGGTTTCATTTGTAAAACTGCTGATGCAAGCACTCAAATTACTATACTTCAAATCAGTAGAGGCTGCTGAGGGGAGGACAGCTCATAGTAATGTCTGGAACGGAGTGAATGGAATGACATCAAACATATAGAAACCTCAGTATTCACCTCAAAACACAGGTAGCCCAAATATCAGCAGATGAGATGAATAAAAGGGTATTCATGTAGTTGACCACCCACAGCCAACAACCCCTGTTCTAGGGCTATTAATGGTATTTAAAAGATCAACATTATATGAAATTAAAAATTAACATAGCTATGTTCTACTGTATCGCCATCCATAACCCCTTCACTGTCTCTCTTCCTATTTTGAGGAAGGATGGAGTGGACAAAATAATAGCAACAGATACTTCTAGTTAATGTTTTATTTACACAATGCAGACTAGGGTAAAAACAGGAACACCTGTGACCTAGTAAAAACCGTCTCTTTGGCACACATGTTGTAGCTCTGATGAAACACAGGGAATGAGAGACAATGTCAGGGAACCAGACAGGAAATAGTTGTGGTTATATTAAGTCACAGATAGAGGGAAGGATTGGAAGGAGGGAGGGATTGGAGGAAGGGAGGGACAGTAGGAGGGAGGGAAGGAGGCAGGGAGGGGGAGCACCCTGTTGAGTCATACATACAGTTTATCCTGTTGTGTCTATGGGACTGAGACTGAGATTGAGTGAGGAGGGCTCTATTTAATCAAACACACATGAGAAATTCAAACGCAGAAAAAGTGCATAGGATGTAATGGCGCAATAGCCTATAAGATCATGATGTTCACTGCAGCACATACGTTTTGTTTTCATAACTGGTTACGGGGCACCGGCACACACCTGTACCTATTATGTACACCGTAAACGTGTCTCAATAAAGCCACAAGACTCAGAAACCACAGCAGCTAATTACTCAGAACTTCAGCATCTGGAGGCAAACATGTTAACAATAATAGCCAGTGTTTTCCCTATACCTAAGCATTCAACCACAAATGGGGGACTCCAACTGTCAACACGTTCAAACAATTTGCTCTTTTTAGTGCGCAAACAAACCCAAACAACAAATCAAACACTTACATCCACCAGCACAAATAACTGTCAGGACCTGTGCTAATAAATCAAGTCTATCGGCTATTGTTTAGCAAATGGTGGGTCCCTCACCCGCCTTCACAGCCAAATCCTACTGGGTCATGGCTTTATGGACTGCATGGGCCTGGGAAAGAAACCTTGTTTTGTTCATCTGGATGGTTGCAATACATTTCCAGTAGGCTGCACAAAAACTGAAAGGACTTGATCCCATCACACACGCGCACGTGGAAGCGTAATGGGGATGTTTCAGTACTAGCTTCCTTATATCCTTCCTATATTCATGTTTTAGTAAGGAAACAAAATGAGTGAATTGAGTACATATCCCGGAGGTCTGCTGTGTGCAAGCAAATAGCCTACAGACACATTTTCTCCATAACTGCCGTCTTCTCATATCATAAATGATGTTTACAAAGGTATAGAGATGGAGAGAATGGTCCTTCCTTTATTCGCTAACCCTAAAAGACCACTTGTGGATCTAACCAGTAGGCTATGTCCTCACACTGGGAACAAAGAAACATGTACATACACATAGCTGACATCTATACTGTCTCATACCACCAGAAACCATAGGGACAAGTCCCTGTCATTTTATCACATACAAATCTGGCAATCCATTGTAAAATAAATGTATACAAAAACTAGGGCTACATTTCCTTTAGTTTACTTCACTGACCAATGGATTTTAATAACATCACTATTTATTTTCCCTACATTTTGTGTGGGAAGGGCACAAATGAACATTTCTCCAATATCTGGAAAATGAAGATGAGCCACTCAATTCAATGGAACTCTTTGGGTGTGTCTGAACTTGTGGTTTCTTTAATGGTTTAATTCTTAACATAAGTATATTGTTTTACTCGGCAAAGGTGCAGTCAGTCAATATGGGGCGTGTTGGGGGAATCACACCGGAAACCCCCCACCAGAAACGTCCACCAGGCCAAGAGAGCGCACGTGCTGAGCTGAGCGCGAAAACCAACTCTGTTTCGCGCTCAACAACAAACGTGTCAACATGGCCAACTCTGCTGGGATGACGGTGGAAAACGGCAAGAAAACATATAGCAAATTCCATATAAAATGTTGGACTATCTGTATTATCTTGGGAAGCTTTGCTAAAACAGCAGCAAAGTAGGCCTAAAGTTGTTGGGGGTGGAGATACTAAAAGAGTTCATGTTTGTAGGACTACAACTAGCTAATTTAGGAAGCTAACGTTAGCTAGCTTAGCTAATAACAAACCACCTTCTTTCTTCAGACGTGACAGGGTCCCTTCCATGTATTGCTGTAGAGACACATGGAGGGCCTGACTTCTCTCTAACACAAGCTTTAGAAGACGTCTCACAACAAGGATATGCCCAGATTGTGGCCCTTCGGGAGAAACAACAAGTGCTCAGCTCTCTCCAGGTGAATCTCTCCTTACCTGCTAACACACTGACCAGTAACATTTTAAAACTCCAGGAACACTGTAATTATTGCTGCTTAAATATATATATTTTCCTTGCAACATTAATATCAGAACATTTGTTTTAACACTCAGTGTAAAGCAATGTTGTTTTCATCTGCTACCAGGCCATACTATCAGACATTGAGAAGAAAGGCAAAGAAGCTGAAGTGGAGTTAAAATCCAACGTGAGGCAGATTCTCATCCTGGAGGGTGAGATGGAACACCTGCAGCGACACATGCAAGACCTGGGCTTGCGTTCCGTCACCGTCTACAACGAAAACACAGTGCTCCGACTTCTGATCGAGGAAGAGGAGGACAACTTTAGCCGTGTGCTGGCCGGTTACAACACCTACCGGAACAAGATGGAGGGCCACCGGACAGCCGTCTTGCAAGCGGAGAGCCAGACGAGGGCTCACAGGGAGCTAGTGGAGAAGAGGGCTCTGGTCAGAGTGCTCACAGAGAGGAGAGAGGAGCTGAGGGCCGACCTGGAGAACCCAGAGGGGAATGCTGTGAAGCAGGCACAGGTCAGAGCAGCTGAGGAACCAGTGTAGATGTTGACAGATTACAGTCATATGGGATATGTAAAAAATAAAATAAAAAAAATAGGTCCTGTGATCCCTGTCTTCTCCAATTCGTCTGGTCGCAAGTTGTTATCGTGAATCAATAATAAAACTGCAATCTCTTGACAGAAAGAGTTGGATGACATGAGGGGGCAGATCTCAGACCGGAGGAAGATGGTGACTGAGAGAAGAGAGCTCATCCTGAAGGAGTTTGAGAGTCACACACTGATCAAGAAGCATATCGAGGTACGGTAGTGAATCCCTATTGTCTGATGCTCACTTACCCCCTTTTTCCTCTAATCCAACAGAAAAGAACTCACTCCAGACAGTTAATGTCAGATAAAGACACACCATGTACAGTATTCATAATAAGAATAACTATTTATCTGGTACCTTTCGAACATGCAGCTCAAAGTGTTGTACATACAAAAAGGAAAGAAATGCAGGACAATGTCAACAAAAATCAAAAAGTACAATATCTGTTTAAAACCCAAATGTGTTGTTCTCAGATCCAGAACAGACGGTACGATGCCATCGTGAAGCGTCTCCACTGCCAACTGATGAAGGCCCAGTCCGGCCACAGGCAGTTGTCTGATGATATCTACCACATGGAGAGAGAGATCCAGGACCTCAAGAGACACCTCGAGGTGCCATAAGTTAGCATTCTGGTTCATAAAACTGTATGTTTTGTAGTATGACCTAAGGCTAGAGTTTTCCCTAACCAAGACATACTTCAGGCACTAGTGTAGGTCTGTGCATGACAGTTTTGTTGCTGTTCATTTTCTTCTTTTTTACACTTTTCCCTCTCATAGTTTTTTCAGTGAAAGTAATGAATTGGAAAGCCATTAAACAAAAACATGTCTTTACAGAAAACTCCCTTTCCCTCCCCATTATAAATAACTTGGGTTTCCCCCTGAATTTAGAGGTAAAACTGTGACACTCACTGACCAGCAGAGGGCAATGGTGTCAACCAATTAAGAAATAGCAACTATTCCTGTGTTAACTGTGTAGAAGACAATAATCACTGTCAGTCACTTTGTAGACAAAACAATATTTATTGGTGTGTTTCTCTCCTGTTTCTCATCATCTTGACAAAAACAACAGATCAGAACAGGAGACAAACTGATGAGATGGAGACGTGAAGGAAACCTTTTATACATTAAACCATGGCAGGGATCGCCTTAGCGTAAATGCTGTACATGATAGAACCAACTACCGGCGGATTACACACACTAAGACACGCAACATCAGAGGAACAGAATACTGAGTCATCATCAACAGTTTTAGGGTTAGAGAATAAAGTAGGGACCAAAATTTCCTTTCTCTCCCTCTCTCACACATATTAATAATTGATGATGCTTTTAAACGGAACAAAAATAAGATGAAACAGAGTAGAAACGTGTCAGTGTTCTTGTTTGTTTCCCGACATTAAAGAAGTCTCGGTCCCCAGAGACTCTCTTTCTTTCTCTCTCCTTTGTTTATTTCCCTCTCCACTTCCTTTTCCTCTTCGCTCTGTGGGCTGGGCGTTGCAGCAGTAAATATAGTTGAGTCGTTTCTCTGTCCATCAGAAGGTTTCTGAGTGTCAGATCAGAATCTGCACTTTGGAAGTCTAATTAACTGTCCATTTCAAATATAACCATGACATCATCTGTAGGACCAACTTCAATTAAATTATATGTGATCATGTAAACATAACAGAAACACCCATCAGTTTAGTCAGTTCAGTCCAGATTCACAGTGGTCAGGCATGCGTGTGTCCAGCCAAGTACCACCACCCCCCATCCATGTCCCTTCAGACACCCAAGGGGGGTTAGGGTTAAGTTTAGACTAGGGGCTCTTCATCCATTAATTAGCCCAGGGGCTGTAAATGCTTGTCCTGGGGGCCCACAGTGGTTTTTAATCCAGGACTGAAAGAGAGTTTCTCCCTGAGCGTGTGGGAGTTTGAGGGACAGCCAGCCAGGCAGTCTTCCAGCAAAGACTCTGGTCTTGGTCTTGGTCCAGTGGAGGGGGGGGGGGGTCACAGCGATGAGAGGAAGCCCAGTAGCAGTGAGGCCAGGCTGGGTATTAGGGCTGGGGCTAGCATGGACTCTGGGCTCCAGTCTGCAGCTCCATCAGTCAGAAAGGGCTCTGGAGAGTCAAACCCTGAACTGCCTGGAACAGACAGAGAGAATGACAGCATGACTCAACAGAGAGTGAAAACACTGAAGTCTGAACAGACAGAAAAAAAACAACAGAACAGAGAGGACAGAAAACATCTGAAAGGAGAGATGGGACAGAATCGAACAGAGAGAAAGAGAAGGCCAGAACATCTGAAAGGAGAGATGGGACAGAATCGAACAGAGAGAAAGAGAAGGCCAGAACAATCTGAAAGGAGAGATGGGACAGAATCGAACAGAGAGAAAGAGAAGGCCAGAACAATCTGAAAGGAGAGATGGGACAGAATCGAACAGAGAGAAAGAGAAGGCCAGAACCATCTGAAAGGAGAGATGGGACAGAATCGAACAGAGAGAAAGAGAAGGCCAGAACAATCTGAAAGGAGAGATGGGACAGAATCGAACAGAGAGAAAGAGAAGGCCAGAACCATCTGAAAGGAGAGATGGGACAGAATCGAACAGAGAGAAAGAGAAGGCCAGAACCATCTGAAAGGAGAGATGGGACAGAATCGAACAGAGAGAAAGAGAAGGCCAGAACCATCTGAAAGCGGAGAGAAAATGA
>NC_060193.1:54806245-54816245 GCF_021184085.1 Oncorhynchus gorbuscha
CAGGACTAGGACTATACATCCTGTAAGTAGCCCATTACTCCACCTATACAACAACACAGGATTAGGACTATACATCCTGTAAGTAGCCCATTACTCCACCTATACAACAACACAGGACTAGGACTATACATCCTGTAAGTAGCCCATTACTCCACCTATACAACAACACAGGATTAGGACTATACATCCTGTAAGTAGCCCATTACTCCACCTATACAACAACACAGGATTAGGACTATACATCCTGTAAGTAGCCCATTACTCCACCTATACAACAACACAGGACTAGGACTATACATCCTGTAAGTAGCCCATTACTCCACCTATACAACAACACAGGACTAGGACTATACATCCTGTAAGTAGCCCATTACTCCACCTATACAACAACACAGGACTATACATCCTTTAAGTAGCCCATTACTCCACCTATACAACAACACAGGACTAGGACTATACATCCTGTAAGTAGCCCATTACTCCACCTATACAACAACACAGGACTATACATCCTTTAAGTAGCCCATTACTCCACCTATACAACAACACAGGACTATACATCCTTTAAGTAGCCCATTACTCCACCTATACAACAACACAGGACTAGGACTATACATCCTGTAAGTAGCCCATTACTCCACCTATACAACAACACAGGACTAGGACTATACATCCTTTATGTAGCCCATTACTCCACCTATACAACAACACAGGACTAGGACTATACATCCTGTAAGTAGCCCATTACTCCACCTATACAACAACACAGGACTAGGACAGACACTGGCAAGTCTAATTCAAGGATGTTCAGGGACGCTTTCAAGTGTCCTTTTCGAGGATGTCAACAATGTTAAACAATTGTATAATTTATATAATTGTACATGTAGGGCCTAATACAGAACTCCCGTCCACCCAAAAAAAGTGCAAAAGAAAAAGTATATACAAAAAAAAGTATATATAATTAGAATATTGATATTGCCGGAGTCACCCTCCAGTCGGGAGCTGCCGGAGTCACCCTCCAGTCGGGAGCTGCCGGAGTCACCCTCCAGTCCGGAGCTGCCGGAGTCTCCCTCCAGTCCGGAGCTGCCGGAGTCTCCCTCCAGTCCGGAGCTGCCGGAGTCTCCCTCCAGTCCGGAGCTGCCAGAGTCTCCCTTCAGTCCAGAGGCGCTACTCACTCCAGACTCGACCATCAGTCCAGTGGCGTCCTCCAGTCCGGGGTCGACGGTGAGGGTTCCTGCTCTACATGCCTATACCGAAGTGGGCCGAGCCAGAAGTGGAGCGGAGCCGGCTCCGCAGAATAATGCCCTCCCTGACCCTCCCCTATAGGTTCAGGTTTTGCGGCCAGAGTACGCACCTTAGGGGGGGGGGGTGTACTGTCACGCCCTGACCGTAGATTGCTATATGTTTCTATTGTTGTTTGGTCAGGGTGTGATTTGGGTGGGCATTCTTTGTCTGTAGGTCTAGGTTTTTGTATTTCTATGTTTCGGCCGTAGTATGGTTCTCAATCAGGGACAGCTGTCTATCGTTGTCTCTGATTGGGAATCATACGTAGGTAGCCTGTTTTTCCACTTTATTTGTGGGTAGTTGTATTTCTGTTTAGTGTTTGTTTCACCTTACAGGACTGTTTCGGGTTTTCTTTTTGTTATTTTTGTATTCAGTGTTCAGTTCCTTAAAATAAAGATGAACACGTATCCCGTTGCATTTTGGTCTGACGATTCCTCTTCTTCCGATGAAAGCCGTTACAGTAGCCATATTCTAGTACTTGAATTTCTGAGCTCCGAATTCATGTTCAAGTGGGCTACTTCAAGCCCCTTGTCGTTTAAAATGGCAGGTGGAACATGGAAAATAAAATGGATTTGTCATGTTATTTCATTACCAGATCATGTTGTGAATAAGCCCACTAGGCTATGTCATTTGTTGTCATTATATGCAGAATAATTAATAGGAAGAGTATTGGGTGTTGCGCAATAGTCTATCTTACACAATTGCGCACAGCTAGACTCAGGAATGAGACACCAAAATATTCTGGACCTACAGTACCAGTCAAAGGTTTGGACACCTACTCATTCAAGGGTTTTTCTTTATTTTTACTATATTCTACATTGTAGAATAATAGTGAAGACATCAAAACTATGAAATAACACATATGGAATCATGTAGCAACCCAAAAAGTGTTCTTTGAAGTAGTCAACCTTTGCCTTGATGACAGCTTTGCAAGCTCTTGGCCTTGTAGTGTATGATCCCCCTTATACTGTATCTTAATGTAATGACATGAAATAAATGTGTTATCAATGATTTACTAACAAGTTGTCCAGTATAAGAAATCCTCACTGGTACCCTAGTTTATAGAAAGACCCGTGTGTGTATGTGCTTCATTGTGTGTGTGTGCTTCATTGTGTGGGCGTGTGTGTGAAGGGTTTAGGTTGTGAGGATTTCTTCTCTAAAACAGAAACACAGCTTTTCTCCTCCAGTGGCCAAACCTTGCCCCCCACCGATCTAGAAATAGGCATCCTCTCAGGGGGAAACACACACATCAAGCGACGCCCATAGTGTAGCAGCTCTGTTCCACTCTTTCCGTTTTCAACCCTGAGAATGAAGACCAATAGTAAAATGGGAAGATCTACATACATAGTTGGCCGGTCAAAAAAATGCAACTCTAGCCTCATTGGGTTTCAAATAATCATATTTTTATTTTGTTAATTTACTACCATTTATGTTATTGACATTACGAGTTATTCACTGGTGGAGATGTAAAAGCAATCTGAATAAGGGCTGGATTCAATCCAATCGCGCATTACACGCAATGTTCCCACATTGCTCAATCGGAAATTACCTTTAAATGCCTGTCACGTCCTGACCATAGAAAGCTTTTATTTTCTATGGTAGAGTAGGTCAGGATGTGACTGGGGGGTTGTTCTAGTTTATATTTTCTATGTGGGGTTCTAGGTTTATTTTCTATGTTGGTGATTTGCATGATTTCCAATTAGAGGCAGCTGGTTATTGTTGTCTCTAATTGGAGATCATACATAAGTAGCATTTTTTCCACCTGTGGGTTATGGGATATTATTTATGTTTAGTTGCCTGTTAGCACTGCATTGTCGACACGGTTTAGTTATTCTTTATTATTTCGTTTTTTTCTAAGTTTCACTTTCTAATAAATAATGTGGAACTCTACTTACGCTGCTCCTTGGTCCGACATTCATTCCAACGAACGTGACAATGCCAAGCGTGTTTCAATGTGCGAACGGATTGAATCCCGGCCTAAGTATATTCTGTTACATACCCAATATTGGGGGTGAGTTAGAGAGAGTAGCCTAACAGGGATGATTGAGATAGTAACAGGACTGACTGACTATTGTAACTGGACTGATTGAGATAGTAACGACTGACTGAGCTCTCAATGTATTCCTCTCACATTAATAAATGTTGTACAGATGGGTCACTTAATACAAGATTCTTCACCTGGTCTTGAGGATTCTCAATACCACGCTGTCTCGCGAAAACAGTGATTTAGATTGTTTGAACTTCAGAGATGTAACAATTTGACGCTTTGGTTAAAGGCAAGTACGAAATCATACTAGTAGTAGTCATCGCTCCTGTTCAAGAGTCTACACATTTTGGTTGATGCGATAACTTCATCTCAATTTGTAAGTCGCTCTGGATAAGAGCGTCTGCTAAATGACTTAAATGTAAATGTAAATGTAATGATTGGATGGGTTACATTATTGATAGAGATATTGACAGCACTAATTGAGATAGTAACATGATTTATAGAGATATTGACAGCACTAATCGAGATAGTAACATGATTGATAGAGATATTGACAGCACTAATCGAGATAGTAACATGATTGATAGAGATATTGACAGCACTAATCGAGATAGTAACATGATTGATAGAGATATTGACAGCACTAATCAAGATAGTAACATGATTTATAGAGATATTGACAGCACTAATCGAGATAGTAACATGATTTATAGAGATATTGACAGCACTAATCGAGATAGTAACATGATTTATAGAGATATTGACAGCACTAATCGAGAAAGTAACATGATTGATAGAGATATTGACAGCACTAATCGCGATAGTAACATGATTTATAGAGATATTGACAGCACTAATCGAGATAGTAACATGATTTATAGAGATATTGACAGCACGAATCGAGATAGTAACAGCACTAATTTTAAATAATTATATAAAGCTAAAGAGACTTAAAGCCTATAAATAAATATTTTTCTTGTTAACAAAATAGAGTGTTGGGCAGAAGGGTAAGCTATGTTCTGAATAATTCACATTAAACACACACACACACACACACACACACACACACACACACACACACACACACACACACACACACACACACACACACACACACACACACACACACACACACACACACACACACACACACACACACACACACACACACACACACACACACACACACACACACACACACACAGGGTAAGCTCTTGTGTGAATTATTCAGGTCAGCCAAACTGTTGCTGCTGTTGGCTGTGCTGTGTAGCTGTTTCATATTTAATGGTCCTTTTGATGTGTATTAATTAACTACTGCTAGCTCTGCTGTTTCTCTTCCTTTAAAACACACACACACACAAAGACACACCTCCTTAGCCTGTGGGCCTAATGGCGAGATGAAAGAGAGGAAAGAGGAGGAGGACGGGGGAGGAAGAGAGACTAACTAACCCTCAACTAACTGATACAGGAGTAGCTAGGAGAGGTTGTGTCGTTAAGAAGCGATGTGTGTGTGTTCCTCTGGCGCTCTCATTTTAATCCTTGTATAGGGGTTGTGGTGGGAATCTGCACACCATGCTAAATCGATACACACCCTTTCACTTTAAAGAGAGTGTGTGCCTGTGTGGATCCACCTTAGTATGCAGCTCAGACTCAGACATAGCGGGGGAATATTTGGACTGGGGGGGGGGTTACATAAGACAGACACTTAAGTGGTTTTGACCTTGGTTACAACCCCCTCATACACACACACACAATCACACAGTCACACACACACAGTCTCACACACACAGTTACACACATAGTCACACACACACACACACACACACACACACACACACACACACACACACACACACACACACACACACACACACACACACACACACACACACACACACACACACACACACACACACACACACACACACACACACACACACACACACACACACACACACACACACACTGAACTTTATTTTAAGCACTGAGTGCATACATGAAGGCAGTGTGTGTTAATGTAGATTAAGAGCCTGAAAGAGGACACATTGAACTGAGGGAAACAGGGGAACCATATCCTTTATCCCCCCTTCTCTCTATTCTTGCCTTCCCCTCCTTTTCCTCTAGGTCTTATCATTCCCCTTCTCTTTCCATGACCCTCTCCACTTTTCCGCCATCTCCTTCTCTCCTCTATATCCTTCCCTTTCCTCCTTCTCTTCTCTACCCTCCTTCTTTTCCCTCCATATCCTTCTCTTTCCTCCATAACCTACTCTTTTTTCCATATCCTTCTCTTTCCTCCTTCTCTTCTCTTCCCTCCTCTTTCCTCCTTCTCTTCTCTTTCCTCCATATCCATCTCTTTCCTCCTTCTCTTCTCTTCCCTCCTCTTTCCTCCTTCT
Organism: Oncorhynchus gorbuscha; assembly: GCF_021184085.1. NCBI lineage: Eukaryota > Metazoa > Chordata > Actinopteri > Salmoniformes > Salmonidae > Oncorhynchus > Oncorhynchus gorbuscha. The sequence continues at coordinate 54,811,910 of NC_060193.1, forward strand.
CTTCTCTTTCCTCCATATCCATCTCTTTCCTCCATATCCTTCTCTTTCCTCCTTCTCTTCCCTCCTCTTTCCTCCTTCTTTTCTCTTCCCTCCTCTTTCCTCCTTCTCTTCTCTTTCCTCCATATCCATCTCTTTCCTCCATATCCTTCTCTTTCCTCCTTCTCTTCTCTCCCCTCCTCTTTCCTCTTTCCTCCTTCTCTTCTCTTTCCTCCATATCCTTCTCTTTCCTCCATCTCCTTATCTTCCCTCCTTCTCTTTCCTCCATCTCCTTCTCTTTCCTCCTTCTCTTCTATTCTATTTTCTGCCCTCCTTCTCTTCTCTTTCCTCCTTCTCTTTTCTTCCCTCTTCTTTCCTCCTTCAATTCTCTTTCCTCCTTCTCTTCCCTACATCTCCTTCTCTTTCCTCCATCTTCTGTTTTCTTATCAGTTGTCCTTCCTCTTCTCTAAACAGTTCCTTTTCACCATCTCTCACTCCATCCCTCAGTAAAAAAAGATCAGACAGGCTGTTTGCTCTCTCTCTCCCTCTCACTCCCCCCCCTCTCTCTTTCTCTCTCTCTCTTTCTGGCAGGATGACAGCTCTCACTCGTCCCAGGGCAGGCCCTTATGTAAACAGCCCCATCGCACTCAGGCTGTGTGTGTGTATGTGTGTGTGTAAACCCTCTCATTACCATATCAAAGCCTGTGATCGCTCCTCTCCTCCCAGTGTTAGAGTGGCATATTAATAGTTGTGTAGGTTAAACTTCCAGATAAAGCAGGCTGATGAAGGTTAGCTCCCTCTGTTTGAAAGAGTTCACTTACTTGCATTTCCCTGCGGTGTGTGTGTGTGTGTGTGTGTGTGTGTGTGTGTGTGTGTGTGTGTGTGTGTGTGTGTGTGTGTGTGTGTGTGTGTGTGTGTGTGTGTGTGTGTGTGTGTGTGTGTGTGTGTGTGTGTGTGTGTGTGTGTGTGTGTGTGTGTGTGTGTGTGTGTGTCGATTGAAGAATATGATACAGGACTGGGCTTTGATTGGCTGACAGATTTGATTGGCTGACAGATTCATCTTTTGATTGGTCCTACCCCGAGGCTCTCAGATGACCTTCAGCAACTTTCTCAACTTTTTTTCTCATCCAGCACTTCTCTCCTCTCATATCCCTCTGCACTCTCCTCTCACATCCCTCTACACTCTCCTCTCATATCCCTCTACACTCTCCTCTCATATCCCTCTACACTCTCCTCTCATATCCCTCTACACTCTCCTCTCATATCCCTCTACACTCTCCTCTCACATCCCTCTACACTCTCCTCTCATATCCCTCTACACTCTCCTCTCATATCCCTCTACACTCTCCTCTCATATCCCTCTACACTCTCCTCTCATATCCCTCTACACTCTCCTCTCATATCCCTCTACACTCTCCTCTCATATCCCTCTACACTCTCATCCCTCTACACTCTCCTCTCATATCCCTCTACACTCTCCTCTCATATCCCTCTACACTCTCCTCTCATATCCCTCTACACTCTCCTCTCATATCCCTCTACACTCTCCTCTCATATCCCTCTACATTCTCCTCTCATATCCCTCTACACTCTCCTCTCATATCCCTCTACACTCTCCTCTCATATCCCTCTACACTCTTCTCTCATATCCCTCTACACTCTCCTCTCACATCCCTCTACACTCTCCTCTCATATCCCTCTACACTCTCCTCTCATATCCCTCTACACTCTCCTCTCATATCCCTCTACACTCTCCTCTCATATCCCTCTACACTCTCCTCTCATATCCCTCTACATTCTCCTCTCATATCCCTCTACACTCTCCTCTCATATCCCTCTACACTCTCCTCTCTTATCCCTCTACACTCTCCTCTCATATCCCTCTACATTCTCCTCTCATATCCCTCTACACTCTCCTCTCACATCCCTCTACACTCTCCTCTCATATCCCTCTACACTCTCCTCTCACATCCCTCTACACTCTCCTCTCACATCCCTCTACACTCTCCTCTCATATCCCTCTACACTCTCCTCTCACATCCCTCTACACTCTCCTCTCACATCCCTCTACACTCTCCTCTCATATCCCTCTATCCCTCTACACTCTCCTCTCATATCCCTCTACACTCTCCTCTCATATCCCTCTACACTCTCCTCTCATATCCCTCTACACTCTCCTCTCATATCCCTCTACACTCTCCTCTCATATCCCTCTACACTCTCCTCTTTTATCCCTCTACACTCTCCTCTCATATCCCTCTACACTCTCCTCTCATATCCCTCTACACTCTCCTCTTTTATCCCTCTACACTCTCCTCTCATATCCCTCTACACTCTCTTCTTTTATCCCTCTACATTCTCCTCTCACATCCCTCTACACTCTCCTCCTTTATCCCTCTCTCCTCTCGGGACTAGTTTTGTACGGTACTACCCCTCCCGGGTATGAGAGGGTTGGGGAAGCTTATTGAAATAAATTGACTTAAAGTATGTAACTGCTCCAGTGATTCTGATGAAATTGAATAATTGAATCTCACAGTAGATGCTTCACATTTGTCTGATTGACTGACGACTAACTAACTGATTAACCAACTGACATCAACATGAGTTTTCCCCTCATTCCTGCCCCACCCATCTCTCTCTCTCTCTCCCTTCATCCCTCTCTCCACCCACCCATCCTCATGTGTGTCTACTGTGGTAGCCTGACTTAATCACTCAAAGCTGGAAAACACTTAGAGGCTCTTCACTAAATCCATATCGAACACACACACACATCCATATCAAAATGAGGTTATATTTGCGGGCAGTTTGCCACATCTTTGATCAATAATATCATTTCTGTTTTATTAATACCTCCAAACACTGACATGCCCCGTAAGCACTTTACCAGAAAACAAGCAACCATAACCCCCTTCTGCCCCCAACCCTTTACCAGACAACCACCAACACAAACCTTTACCAGACAACCACCAACCCAACCCTTTACCAGACAACCACCAACACAACCCTTTACCAGACAACCACCACCCCAACCCTTTACCAGACAACCACCACCACAACCCTTTACCAGACAACCACCACCCCAACCCTTTACCAACCCTTTACCAGACAACCACCACCCCAACCCTTTACCAGACAACCCCAACTTTACCAGACAACCCCCACCACCCCAAACCCTTTACCAGACAACCACCACCCCAACCCTTTACCAGACAACCACAACCCCTTTACCAGACAACCACCAACCCAACCCTTTACCAGACAACCACCACCCAACCCTTTACCAGACAACCACCACCCCAACCCTTTACCAGACAACCACCAACCAAACCCTTTACCAGACAATCACCACCCCAACCCTTTACCAGACAATCACCACCCCAACCCTTTACCAGACAACCACCAACCCAACCCTTTACCAGACAACCCCAAACCAACCCTTTACCAGACAACCCCAACCCAGCCCTTTACCAGACAACCACCCCAACCCTTTACCACCCTTTACCAGACAACCCCAACCCAGCCCTTTACCAGACAACCACCACCCCAACCCTTTACCAGACAACCCCAACCCAGCCCTTTACCAGACAACCCCAACCCAGCCCTTTACCAGACAACCCCAACCCAACCCTTTACCAGACAACCACCACCCCAACCTTTACCAGACAACCCCCAACCCAGCCCTTTACCAGACAACCCCAACCCAGCCCTTTACCAGACAACAACAGACCCAAAGCCCTTTACCAGACAACCCCAACCCAGCCCTTTACCAGACAACCCCAACCCTTTACCAGACAACCCCAACCCTTTACCAGACAACCCCAACCCAGCCCTTTACCAGACAACCACCACCCCAACCCTTTACCAGACAACCCCAACCCAGCCCTTTACCAGACAACCCCAACCCAGCCCTTTTCAGACAACCCCAACCCAGCCCTTTACCAGACAACCCCAACCCAGCCCTTTACCAGACAACCCCAACCTAACCCTTTACCAGACAACCCCAACCCTTTACCAGACAACCCCAACCCAGCCCTTTACCAGACAACCCCAAACAACCCAGCCCTTTACCAGACAACCCCAACCCAGCCCTTTACCAGACAACCCCAACCCTTTACCAGACAACCCCACCCAGCCCTTTACCAGACAACCCCAACCCAGACAACCCCCAACCCTTTACCAGACAACCCCAACCCAGCCCTTTACCAGACAACCCCAACCCAGACAACCCCAACCCCCTTTACCAGACAACCCCAACCCAACCCTTTACCAGACAACCCCAACCCAGCCCTTTACCAGACAACCCCAACCCAACCCTTTACCAGACAACCCCAACCCAGCCCTTTACCAGACAACCCCAACC
>NC_060193.1:54821245-54848745 GCF_021184085.1 Oncorhynchus gorbuscha
CAAAGGGAGTGACATATATAGGGAAGGAACCAAAGGGAGTGACATATATAGGGAAGGAACCAAAGGGAGTGACATATATAGGGAAGGAACCAAAGGGAGTGACATATATAGGGAAGGAACCAAAGGGAGTGACATATATAGGGAAGGAACCAAAGGGATTGACATATATAGGGAAGGTAATCAGGGAATTGATGGAGTCCAGCTGAGTCTGATGAGGCGCTGGTGCGCATAACGATGGTGACAGGTGTGCACCATAACAAGCAGCCTGGTGACCTAGAGGTCGGAGAGGGAGCACACGTGACACATTGGGGTTACCCTGATTGGTGTTAATACTCCTACTAGTGACACAATGTTATCATAATGGTAAACGTTATTTAAAGTCATTAAGGTACCATGTTAGTTGATTTAGAATGGGAAGATGCAACTAAATACATTGAAATAAATACGCATCTAGAAGAATGAAGTACTTTTTTCTCCAAAGTGCCCAAATGTCACCGTAATTCAAGAAGTACCTGTCAGTGAAGCGAGATCAGATTAAGAATAAGGGGATATTTCAGACAAGTGCCTCCATCTTTTAAAACATATCATGAGTGGTGATGTGATTGCAATATCAAACACACACACCACTAAAAACAGAGATTTCCTGACAAAGTTGACTGAGTGAAAGTTGTTCCGAGTACTTAAATGCTATATAGACGTTTAACATCACCTGTGAAGCTAAACCAAGTGGAAAACAGATCGTGTACACCAGCAAAACATCTCTTTCTGTCTCTCTCCACATCATTTCTCTCATCCACATCTCGCCTCACAACTCTTCTCCTCAACCTCTGTATCCCTCCCTCCCTCTCTCTCTGTAAAAATGGTGTACTGAGAGCACACACACACACACACACACACACACACACACACACACACACACACACACACACACACACACACACACACACACACACACACACACACACACACACACACACACACACACACACACACACACACACACACACACCAGAAGCTTTGATTACTGTATTGTAATCAAGTCAGAGACGTTAAAGGCTTTTGTTGTCTTGTCTCCTGTTTCTTTTCTGTTGTTTAGAAGTGTTTGTCATAATTGGTGTACATCAGTCATAGTGGGAATAAACGGTAGACAGACACAGACAGAGAAAGAAACAGACAGACAGGAAGACAGGCAGACAGAGGCTGTTTCATGTCGAACAGAGAAAACAGTAAGATAGAGAGACAGGCAGACACACACACTAACACACAGAGGTTTGCTGTTACATGTAAGTGTATAGTAAAAAGATGTGTGTGTCAGAACAAACTGAAATATATATCTGTTTATGTCACAGGGGACAGTAGATAACGTGTGTGTGTGTGTGTGTGTGTGTGTGTGTGTGTGTGTGTGTGTGTGTGTGTGTGTGTGTGTGTGTGTGTGTGTGTGTGTGTGTGTGTGTGTGTGTGTGTGTGTGTGTGTGTGTGTGTGTGTGTGTGTGTGTGTGTGTGTGTGTGTGTGTGTGTGTGTGTGTGTGTGTGTGTGTTAATGGCAAGACAGATACATGGATGTGAATGTGCCACAGGAGACAGGAGAGACTGCGCATGGCTAAGTCTGTGTGTCTGACACAGTTGCGTGGAGAGTAGGCCTTTCTGCGCACACAGACACACACCCTTTTCAGTCTCTCTCTGAGGACATCCATCCCATAGCATGAAACCCTCTGCAACCATCATTAGGGACCTCTTGAGGAGGATGGAGAGAACCACAAAGCATCCCAGAAGAGAGAGGAGAAAACATGATGGGGTGAAAACAGGATGGGGAGAAAACAGGAGGGGGAGAAAACAGGATGGGGAGGAACGGGATGGGGAGAAAACAGGATGGGGAGAAAACAGGATGGGGAGAAAACAGGATGGGGAGAAAACAGGATGGGGAGAAAACAGGATGGGGAGGAACAGGATGGGGAGAAAACAGGATGGGGAGGAACAGGATGGGGAGAAAACAGGATGGGGAGGAACAGGATGGGGAGAAAACAGGATGTGGAGGAACGGGATGGGGAGAAAACAGGATGGGGAGAAAACAGGATGGGGAGAAAACAGGATGGGGAGAAAACAGGATGGGGAGAAAACAGGATGGGGAGGAACAGGATGGGGAGAAAACATGATGGGGAGAAAACATGATGGGGAGAAAACAGGATGGTGAGAAAACAGGATGGGGAGGAACAGGATGGGGAGAAAACTGGATGGGGGGAAAACAGGATGGGGAGAAAACAAGATGGGGAGGAACAGGATGGGGAGAAAACAAGATGGGGAGGAACAGGATGGGGAGAAAACAAGATGGGGAGGAACAGGATGGGGAGAAAACAGGATGGGGAGGAACAGGATGGGGAGAAAACAGGATGGGGAGAAAACAGGATGGGGAGGAACGGGATGGGGAGAAAACAGGATGGGGAGAAAACAGGATGGGAAGGAACGGGATGGGGAGAAAACAGGATGGGGAGGAACGGGATGGGGAGAAAACAGGATGGGGAGGAACGGGATGGGGAGAAAACAGGATGGGGAGAAAACAGGATGGGGAGGAACAGGATGGGGAGAAAACAGGATGGGGAGGAACGGGATGGGGAGAAAACAGGATGGGGAGAAAACAGGATGGGGAGAAAACAGGATGGGGAGAAAACAGGATGTGGAGGAACGGGATGGGGAGAAAACAGGATGGGGAGAAAACAGGATGGGGAGGAACAGGATGGGGAGGAAAAGAGAGGAGAAGAACAGAATTACTTTGAAGGATCAACCCTGGGATTAGATTTGGCTATTCTCTGAGGCTAGAGAGACAGGATGCATGTGTGTTTTGCAAAAACAAAGCTGTGTGTGTGTGGTTTGAAACTTATCTCCTGTTAATTTGTTTCTGTATAAATAAACTTTTCCATCAACCTCCCATCACACATGAATTCAGCGATACAACAATAGCATTGCACAAGCAAAGCATGTTGTCTGATGTAGCACGTTCACAGAGGGAGGAGGGGAAGAGCAGAGTGAGAGGGAAAAAAGAAGGAAAGAGAGGAGAGAGAGAGTAGAGTCTTCCTCCTTGCCTGTTAAATATTTGAGCACTTGTGGAGAGACAGAGCTGTTAGCTGAACTAAATCAGCAGCATCGGTGTGTGTGTGTTGCAGGGGGAGACAGGGCTGTTAGCTGAACTAAATCAGCAGCGTCGGTGTGTGTGTGTGTTGCAGGGGGAGACAGGGCTGTTAGCTGAACTAAATCAGCAGCGTCGGTGTGTGTGTTGCAGGGGGAGACAGGGCTGTTAGCTGAACTAAATCAGCAGCGTCGGTGTGTGTGTGTTGCAGGGGGAGACAGGGCTGTTAGCTGAACTAAATCAGCAGCGTCGGTGTGTGTGTGTTGCAGGGGGAGACAGGGCTGTTAGCTGAACTAAATCAGCAGCGTCGGTGTGTGTGTGTTGCAGGGGGAGACAGGGCTGTTAGTCAATTAGTGGTAATTCAACCGTGATAGAGTGGGAGCACTTTCACTGTTTATATATGTACCTGAGAGAGAGAGAAGGGATGGAGGGAGGGAGAGGGAGGCTGTCCAGTCTGTCAGAATTCATTAGACTGACAGAGCGAGGCTGCTCTGCACCATGTCAATGAGACCCAGCTAACCACAGCAGTGTGCGTGTGTGTGTGTGTGTGTGTTTGCGTGTATCTATCCCCTATACTCAATAACTAGAGAGGGAGGCAGAATGAAAGGGGGAGGCATGATGCCCTCATTGTCTATCAGAGACAAAAGGAGCTTTCAGCTCAATTATAGCATCCACACACACACACACACACACACACACACACACACACACACACACACACACACACACACACACACACACACACACACACACACACACACACACACACACACACACACACACACACACACACACACACACACACACTGTATCATCCTACCTGGGGTTCGTGCTGTTCCAGTAGACAGCGTGGTGGTCGAAGATGATCTGGTCTTCAGCCGAGACGGACAGACAGGAAGACAGGACGGTCAGACACATCAGAACCACCTGCGTCACACACGTACACACGCTCCTCTGACCAGGCCGAGCCGTCCACCTCACACTCCTCCAACCAGTTACACACAACATCATAGTGTCCACTTGAAGTCTGCTTGTTAGATCCACCTCCACAGTAGTGTTCGCTGGTTATGTTAGCTTACAGTTGAGTTGGAATATCCAGTACATGGACCGTCTCAATCAGTGTCTGGGCATTCAAAGATCCCAGTCCATTCCGATTGCTCCAGCCTGTTAGTGGAAACAGGGTGGCAGAGGTCGTAGTGGGCAGGATTTTGAATCCAGGACTTTGTAATGTGGTTTGGATCCAGGTGTGTTGTTTTGGCGTGTTTTTGTTTTATGAACCTTATCCTGAACCTTGAACACTTTGCTAGCATGCCTAAAGCTAACCTTACCCTAACCGATCGCTCGCATGCCCAAACCTAACCTGTTGCGCTTGCATGTTGCGCAAATCACTCAATCTCAATCAATACAGGAAGAGTGTCTATGTTCTTGCCAGGGTCTGAGACTTGTCCTCCCATTGTACATCATGTGCTCCCCTGAATATGACATCCAAACTAGTGACTTTCATTCTCCTGAATCCACGCGTTTATCTTAAGTCCACTGTCTGTCCATTGATGATTGATTACGGTGATTGTTATTATTTGACATATTTCTGTATTTCTATCAATACTGGCGTTGATGAATTATCAGCCATCTCACGATGTCGTCCTCTCTATCGATCACACACCATCAGCACAAATAGAAACCTCTTCTCTCCACTCCTCTCCTCCACTCCACAAAGAGACGCGAAGCCAAATCCAATCTGGGTTTAATGTCATCCGGGGACCAAACATCCTGACTTCCCTCAGCTCGCTGGGACTGAACTGTCTTCAGTAAGAGATATATTGGTTCGTAACAGCTTCCTCAGGGAGTAGTTTTGGTACTGAACACTTTCTTCAGTGAGACATGTTCCAGTGCTGAACAGTTTCTTCAGTAAGAAATTATGTTTTGGTGCTGAAGGTTCCTCTGTAAGATGTTTCGGTACTGACCAGTTTCCCCACTAACAGATTCTGTTTTGGTGCTGAAGGAAAGATGTTTCGGGACTGACCAGTTTCCCCACTAACAGATTCTGTTTTGGTGCTGAAGGTAAGATGTTTCGGTACTGACCAGTTACTCCAGTAACATATTCTGTTTTGGTGCTGAAGGTAAGATGTTTCGGTACTGACCAGTTTCTATCTGGTCCTGAACATCTCCCTTTATTAAGGGAGGTCCATTTGAATATTCTTCAGATGTCCGTTCGGGTCAATAAACCATGACAGGTTAATCGTTTCCTCAGTGAGAGTGGTTGGTTGGGTCCTGTTATTGCTGCTCGTTTTATCAGAGATCACCAGCTATCACGCTCCTCCCGTCCCAAGTTCCTCTTCTGTCTGTTTCTGCTGATTTGGATGTAAAATACAATTCGGCTTCATGGTCCACACTCCACAATGTTCTTTACGGAACAACACACACAGACTGGCAGAAACACACTCAGACTGGCAGAGAGACAGACCGACAGAGTGAATAACGTGGCGATCCTTCCAACAGTCTCTCACGGTGACAACACTCCTCGTGGTGAATCTGATTCTCAGCTCCCGCTGCTGCCAGAATCTCCTCACTGCTTGTTCTTACCTCCTTCTCTCCCTCCCTCTTTCTCCCTCTCACCATCCTCCCTCTCCCCTCCCTCCCTCCCCCATCCTCCCTCTTTCTCCCTCCCTCCCTCTGAGCTTGCGGAGTCTCTCAGTCTCTTACCTCTGGGGACAGTGTCTGACTCACTGCTCTCGCGGCTCTGAAGCCGCTTAGTTCAGCTGTAATAAACTGTATGTATCCACATGTACATAACATGGGTTAGGATAATACTGACAGTGTTAGGTTAGATTATCACTGTCAATCCAGTTACTACATCTGTACAAATCAAGTCGTGTAATCAAGTTATTACTACACCTTTATTGTACAATTAAGGTATTACTACATTTGTACTGTTCCACAGTAATGTAGTTATAATTGTAGTGCATCTGTGCTGCAAGAATGTCTATAATCTAAGCATTAAGAGTATTGTAATAATAAATACTAATCTGTATGAACAGACCTATATATACCCCCATCATGACCAATATAACCCAAATACAGCTGTAAAATAATACATCTACTGGCATACTGGGTCTGCTCTGTGTAATAAACCATTCTAACCATCATAACCAAAATAAATAAATGATAAATGAACCATTCTAACCATCATAACCAAAATAAATTAATAAAAAATGAACCATTCTAACCATCATAACCTAAATTAATTAATAATAAACTAACCATCATAACCAAAATAAATAAATTATAAATGAACCATTCTAACCATCATAACCAAAATAAATAAATGATAAATGAACCATTCTAACCATCATAACCAAAATAAATTAATAAAAAATGAACCATTCTAACCATCATAACCTAAATTAATTAATAATAAACTAACCATCATAACCATCATAAATTAATAATAAACTAACCATCATAACCATCATAAATTAATAATAAACTAACCATCCTAACCATCATAACCATCATAAATTAATAATAAACTATCCACCATAACTTAAATAAATGAATAACAAGCATTTCGCTACATCCGGAATGATATCTGCTAAATGTGTATGTGACCAATAAAAAAATGTGATTTGAATAAACTAACCATCATAACCTAAAAATGTTTTTATAAACTAACCATTCTAACCATCATAATGTAAAAATGATTTTATAAACTAACAATTCTAACCATCATAACCTAAAAATGGTTTTATAAACCAACCATCATAACCTAAAAATATTTTTATAAACCAACCATCATAAAATAAAAATGTTTTTATAAACGAACCATTCTAACCATCATAACCTAAAAATGTTTTTATAAACGAACCATTCTAACCATCATAACCTAAAAATGTTTTTATAAACTAACCATTCTAACCATCATAACCTAAAAATGTTTTTATAAACTAACCATTCTAACCATCATAACCTAAAAATGTTTTTATAAACTAACCATTCTAACCATCATAACCTAAAAATGTTTTTATAAACTAACCATTCTAACCATCATAACCTAAAAATGTTTTTATAAACTAACCATTCTAACCATCATAACCTAAAAATGTTTTTATAAACTAACCATTCTAACCATCATAACCTAAATAAATTAATAATAAACTAACCATTCTAACCCAAACAACCCAGGCCCAGCTGCATGTTGTCTGACTGAATTATTCATAAGGTGGCTGTCTGTGGAGCACACATGTTTAAACACACACCTCTCGTCCCTCCTCTACCCCTCCCTCCTAGTCTCCTGTCTCGCTCCTCTCCATCTCTCTGCCTGTCTGCAGCATGCATGTTTAAACACGCATGCAGGAGGAAGTAGCTTGTAGATGCCCTACCCAACCCAACATGAGCAGAACAGGGTTGAGCAACCCTGGAGCTGTGTGAGCTTAAGTGCCTTGCTCAAGGCAGCGTAGCCTAGTGGTTAGAGCGTTGGACTAGTAACTGGAAGGTTACGAGTTCAAACCCCCGAGCTGACAAGGTACAAATCTGTCGTTCTGCCCCTGAACAGGCAGTTAACCCACTGTTCCCAGGCCGTCATTGAAAATAAGAATGTGTTCTTAACTGACTTGCCTGGTTAAATAAAGGTAAAATAAAAAATAAATAAAAGGGCTCAAAGGCAGTATGTAGGACATGGGCTAGAGGCCACTGCCAAGAGCCCTCCGGCTGTCTGCTCACTCCCGGCAGATAATCCCCATGAGCCCTGGGATCTGAATTGGCAACCCTCCGGTTACTGGCCCGCTTCATATGCAGGATAATGACAGATGTTTTTTTTTTACAAGGGAAGTTCTAAAATATATATATAGTACCAGTCAAAAGTTAGGACACAGCTACTCTTTACAGGGTTTTTCTTTATTTGTAATATTTTCTACATTGTAGAATAACAGTGAAGACGTCAAAACTATGAAATAACACAAATGGAATCATGTAGTAGCCAAAAAAGTGTTAAACAAATCAAAATATATTTTACATTTGAGATTTTTCAAAGTAGCCACCCTTTGCTTTGATTGACAGCTTTGCACACTCTTGGCATTCTCTCAACCAGCTTCATGAGGTATGCCTTGTTAAAAGTTCATTTGTGGAATTTCTTTCCTTCTTAATGCATTTGGGGCAATCACTTGTGTTGTGACAAGGTAGGGGTGGTATACAGAAGATGGCCCTATTTGGTAAATAACCAAGTCCATTTTTTCGGCACGAACAGCTCAAATAACAAAAAGAAACGACAGTCCATCATTACTTTAAGACATGAAGGTCAGTCAAATGTCAAGAACTTTGAAAGTTTCTTCAAGTCCAGTTGCAAAAACCATCAAGCGCTATGATGAAACTGGCTCTCATGAGGACCGCCACAGGAAAGGAAAACCCAGAATTACCTCTGCTGCAGTGGATAAGTTCATTAGAGTTACAAGCCTCTCATCTCAACATCAACTGTTCAGAGGAGACTGTGAATCAGGCCTTCATGGTCAAATTTCAAAGAAACCCCTACTAAAGGACACCAATAAGAAGAAGAGACTTGTTTGGGCCAAGAAACACGAGCAATGGACATTAGACCGGTGGAAATCTGTCCTTTTGGTCCGATGAGTCCAAATTTGAGATTTTTGGTTCCAACCACTGTGTCTTTGTCAGACGCAGAGTAGGTGAACAAATTATCTCTGCATGTGTGGTTCCCACCGTGAAACATGGAGGAGGAGGTGTGATGGTGCTTTGCTGGTGACACTGTCTGTGATTTATTTTGAATTCAAGGCACACTTAACCAGCATGACTACCATAGCATTCTTCAGCGATACGCCATCCCATCTGGTTTGCGCTTAGTGGGACTATCATTTGTTTTTCAATAGGACAATGACCAAACACACCTCCAAGCTGTGTAAGGGCTATTTGACCAAGAAGGAGAGTGATGGAGTGCTGCATAAGATGACTTGGCCTCCACAGGATAGCCTAGTGGTTAGAGTGTTGGACTAAGGTACAAATCTGTCGTTCTGCCCCTGAACAGGCAGATAACCCCCACTGTTCCTAGGCAGTCATTGAAAATAAGAATTTGTTCTTAACTGACTTGCCTAGTTAAATAAAGATAAAAAATAAATAAATAAAAACTCAACCCAATTGAGATGGTTTGGGATGAGTTGTAGCACAGAGTGAAGGAAAAGCAGCCAACAAGTGCTCATCATATGTGGGAACTCCTTCAAGACTGTTGGAAAAACATTCCAGGTGAAGCTGGTTGAGGGAATGCAAAGCTGTCATCAAGGCAAAGGGTGGCTACTTTGAAGAATCTCAAATGTAAAATATATTTGGATTTGTTTAACACTTTTTTGGTTACTACAGGACTCCAAGTGTTATTTAATAGTTGTGGTGTCTTCACTACTATTCTACAATGTAGATAATAAAAATAAAAACCCTTGAATTAGTAGGTGTGTCCCAACTTTTGACTGGTACTGTATATTGAAGAAAATCCAACAGTGTATGGGCGGGAAATTACTACACTGCTCAAAAAAATAAAGGGAACACTTAAACAACACAATGTAACTCCAAGTCAATCACACTTCTCTGAAATCAAACTGTCCACTTAGGAAGCAACACTGATTGACAACACATTTCACATGCTGTTGTGCAAATGGAATAGACAACAGGTGGAAATTATAGGCAATTAGCAAGACACCCCCAATAAAGGAGTGGTTCTGCAGGTGGGGACCACAGACCACTTCTCAGTTCCTATGCTTCCTGGCTGTGGCAAGATGGTTTGCTGTGTCTGTCAGCGTAGTGTCCAGAGCATGGAGGCGCTACCAGGAGACAGGCCAGTACATCAGGAGACGTGGAGGAAGCCGTAGGAGGGCAACAACCCAGCAGCAGGACCGCTACCTCCGCTTTCGTGCAAGGAGGAGCAGAAGGAGCACTGCCAGAGCCCTGCAAAATGACCTCCAAAAGTCACAAATGTGCATGTGTCTGCTCAAACGGTCAGAAACAGACTCCATGAGGGCCTGACGCCCACAGGTGGGAGTTGTGCTTACAGCCCAACACCGTGCAGGACATTTTTCATTTGCCAGAGAACAAGATAGGCAAATTCACCACTGGCGCCCTGTGCTCTTCACAGATGAAAGCAGGTTCACACTGAGCACATGTCACAGACGTGAGAGTCTGGAGACGCCGTGGAGAACGTTCTGCTGCCTGCAACATCCTCCAGCATGACGGGTTTGGCGGTGGGTAAGTCATGGTGTGGGGTGGCATTTCTTTGGGGGGCCGCACAGCCCTCCATGTGCTCCCCAGTGGTAGCCTGACTGCCATTAGGTACCGAGATGAGATCCTCAGACCCCTTGTGAGACCATATGCTGGTGCGGTTGGCCCTGGGTTCCTCCTAATGCAAGACAATGCTAGACCTCATGGTGCTGGAGTGTGTCAGCAGTTCCTGCAAGAAGGCATTGATGCTATGGACTGGCCCGCCCGTTCCCAGACCTGAATCCAAATGAGCACATCTGCACCACAGACTGTCCAGGAGTTGACGGATGCTTTAGTCCAGGTCTGGGAGATCCCTCAGGAGACCATCCGCCACCTCATCAGGAGCATGCCCAGGCATTGTAGGGAGGTCATACAGGCACGTGGAGGCCACACACACTACTGAGCCTCATTTTGACTTGTTTTAAAGACATTACATCAAAGTTGGATCAGCCTGTAGTGTGGTTTTCCACTTCAATTTTGAGTGGGACTCCAAATCCAGATCTCCATGGGTTGATAATTTTGTCAGCACATTCAACTATGTAAAGAAAAAAGTTTTTAATAAGAATATTTCATTCATTCAGATCTAGGATGTTATTTTAGTGTATTTTAGGCACCAAAGCAATGTCCTCGGAGTAAAAGTACAAGAAAATGTCAGAGATAATTACCAGGGTCCAGTTTTTCTAAAGTTAACTATCTGGATTTCGGTTATCAGATTAGATTAAATGCATAGAAATAAAATTAATAGAACAGGCAAATCATTGACTTGAACTACTGTTCTATTCCTATGCATTTAATCCTATCTAATTGGTGAAAAAGTCACTGTAGCAGTGGGGACAGTCAGGGAGATGATCACCAGATTGTCATCTTCGTAGCAGCAGGGACAGTCAGAGAAATAATCACAAGGTAAAGTCACCTCTGTATCAGTGGGGACAAAGTCAGTAAGAGATGGCTCCACCTAGTGCCGCCATATTATCTTCCTGGATAGTGATGTATACTGTATACATGGCTCTGGCTCCACCAAGTGGCCATACAGGGATTGACCAGTGAGAAGGTCATTCCCAAGCCTATCAGAAGGCAAAGAAGCTTGCTTAAACCTCTCAAATATTTACAAATCTACAAGTGTGCCGATAGGGAGTAGGGGCCGGGGGTAGTGCCTTGAGACTAGGGGGCCATTTGGAAATCAGCAAACATCAAAAACACAAGGCTGTGTTCCATTAAGTTTAATTTCTTTGTGATACAAAACTCATCTTTACAGCCCTCCAGAGAAAGCTGGCATTACCTTTATATCAAAATATACATGTTGGAATCAACGTTTCTTAACTATATATCAAAATATACATGTTGGAATGAAATGGAATCTGTGGTACAATCCAAATCACTGTGGTACAAAAACACTAAATATAGACAGACAAAAACCCTCCCCCTGCTTCATGACATCACATCCTGTTGACCCCTGACCCCAATAAAACCTATAATGGAAAATAAAAGCAACAACCGTTACCAGTAGAGGAACACAGAACTACCTCACAGCTATCCACTGTGATATCACAAACAAGGTCAACATACAGTATATATTCATGCTTAAAGTACTCTACCAACAGGAATTTAACTGTAATTAATCAGAAATGGGTCAAGAAACCAAATATCACAAACTCAAGGTATAACTCACTCAAAATTAAGATTTTAAATCTAGTGGCCGACTGATTAGGTATAAAATGAAAACAAAATCAAATCCCTAAAGGCGATTTGGACCATAGAATCAAACCAATGGGAGAAAAGAGTTTAGAACGTTGTCTTTTAAACTTACAAGGATCGTTTAAGTAGCAGGGGTGGTAGGTACTTTGGTCCTCAATAACATCAACCATCAATAGCTACATTAAACTGTTTATGCTACAGAAGAATCTATAGAAAAAGCCATATATAGACAGTCAGTGCCAGAACAAAGGTAATAAATACATTTGTGTTGTAGGCACTAAACACCTAAGGCTGTGTGAAATAAAATTGGAGAATTGCATGTGTGTATCTGTAAAATATTAGGGGTGAAGTAGGCACTAAAGACTAAATGCTGCATGATTTTAAGTGGCACCTCTGGAGCAAGAATTAAGACTTGAGGCACAGTGACCGGTAGATATCAAACAGTACACGGTATAGAAAATGATAAGAGTATAGAACTACTAATGTTACAAAAATACAATGGAATGCATAGTGTACATCTAGAAATCAAAAAGCGAAGACCACAGCCATATATTTCAAATCAAGTTATTGATGTTCGAAGAAATATATATATATATTTTTTATAGAGTCCAATCGTATAAAATCAATGTAATAGCATGGAAAGGCTAGCCAGCTGGTCTGGTTAAGGCACTAGACTGTTGCGGAAAGGCATTTTGTTAGAGCAATATGACTAGTGGTGAAAATCCCAAGGACAGACAGTAGAAACAGAAAACATTAATCAATGGAATATTTTTTTTTTTAAGTATATCAAATGAAAAAAACAACAACATTGTAATCTAGAAACAGAAAGACTAGATGTGCATTCTGCAGAGTGTAGAAACAGAAATACTAGATGTGCATCTTGGAGAGTTCTGTGAGTTTCCTTCCAAAGAAGTCGAACTAATAAAATATGAACAGATTATATCCATAGTAAATGTAAATAATTGTGTAAAAATAATGATAAAACTTAAACAAGTATAAAGGAATGATTAAGTGTCTCGTGTAGAACAAGACTTGACATAAACGACGTGGAAGGCATTCTGATGAACAGGTTTGGTCTATACTCTGTAGTTACAGCTGTGTGTGTGAGATTGTGTTAGATGGTAGATTTGGAGAAAGACACTCTGAGGTGGTGGTTATCTCCCAGGTCATGGTTGTGGAACTCGATGAGACTCTCAACAGCTTCCTCCACTGAGCTCATCTGGATCAGAGCCATCTTACGGTCCTTCCTATACACACCAGGAAAGAGGATTCCCCATTACATCAGGTAGTGATGCCAAAAAGACTAGAACATCGTCAGGTAGTGATGCCATAAAGACTAGAACATCGTCAGGTAGTGATGCCATAAAGACTAGAACATCGTCAGGTAGTGATGCCATAAAGACTAGAACATCGTCAGGTAGTGATGCCATAAAGACTAGAACATCGTCAGGTAGTGATGCCATAAAGACTAGAACATCGTCAGGTAGTGATGCCATAAAGACTAGAACATCGTCAGGTAGTGATGCCATAAAGACTAGAACATCGTCAGGTAGTGATGCCATAAAGACTAGAACATCGTCAGGTAGTGATGCCATAAAGACTAGAACATCGTCAGGTAGTGATGCAATAAAGACCATTCCACCATTGGGTAGTGACATCATAAAGACCTTTACATTTTCGGGTAGTGATGCCACAAAGACTATTACATCATTAGGTAAAGATGTCAAAGACAAGCACATGAATTACCTCAACTAACCTGTACCCCCGCACACTGACTCGGTACTGGTGCCCCCTGTAACCTTGTTATTGTGTTTTAGTCTACTTGATAAATATTTTCTTAACTCTTCTTGAACTGCACTGTTGGGTTAAGGGCTTGTAAGTAAGCATTTCACGGTAAAGTCTACACTTGTTGTATTCGGCGCATGTGACAAATAAAGTTTGATTTGATGATTAGGTAGTGATGTCATAAAAGTGTAGTTGGATGTTGAGACTTACTGGAAGAACTTGAAGGCCGTGACTGAAGCTCCTGAACTGCTGAACAGTGCCTTCAGATCCTCCTCCCCTACTGCAGGACTAGAGAGAGAAAGAGAAAGCATTAGGAGAAAGCAATAGGACAATCAAACATAAAGGGGATGTTGTGTGTGTGTGTGTGTACGTACGGTATGTTGGAGAGGTGCAGTGTGCCAGAGGGAGGGTAGATGTTGTTGTAGTTTTTGGAGCCAGGCTTCTTAAAACGGTGGAGAGGAGAGGTGGCATAGTCCTTAGTCAACCCCTGGTCCTCATGGCCTTGAATAGGATAGAGTAGAACATGTCATGACACAACAGTAGTGGATTTTAGACGGCCCATACCTTCCCTGGGCAGCTGTGTGTTTAGACATGGTAGTGTGTGAACATACCTTCTCTGGGCAGCTGTGTGTTTAGACATGGTAGTGTGTGTACATACGGTCTCTGGGCAGCTGTGTGTTTAGACATGGTAGTGTGTGTACATACCTTCTCTGGGCAGCTGTGTGTTTAGACATGGTAGTGTGTGTACATACCGTCCCTGGGCAGCTGTGTGTTTAGACATGGTAGTGTGTGTACATACCTTCTCTGGGCAGCTGTGTGTTTAGACATGGTAGTGTGTGTACATACCTTCTCTGGGCAGCTGTACGGTGGTGTGTTTAGACATGGAGACACGTAGAGACCGGCCATGAAGACGCACCCCGTTCAGGTGGCTCATCGCTGAGGAGAAGACAAGCCCGTCAAACACCAGAGCACACACACTAACTACTGCAATGCACACAACAACACACAGTCACATACACACAGTACCTAGCTGAGCCTGTGTGCCATCAGCCATCTGGACCAGAGCGTTGTCCTTCTTATTGAACAGAATCTTCACTCTCATCACGTCGCCATACACACCTGGAGAACACACACAGATTAAAACACAGCACACACACCAAACCAGATGCATTTTTCATGAAGAAAGAGACTTAGTTGTAATGTCAGTGTTGTAATGTGATCGTCTTGATCAACAGCAGACAGACTAGACTACTGTAATGCCCAGACAACAAGTTCTATACCACCACACTACTCAGTTTCTGGCCATTGAAATGAAACGACTGATTAATGTAAAGGAGAGCTTGGATTTCTGATTCAGAGACAGACAGACCACAACATGAAAACCAGCCCAGGTAACAGTTAGATTCAGTACCAGTTGGTAATTAAATAAATATATTAAGTGAAACAGATTAAAGAATGATAAAATAATAAAAAGTATATATTTAGGTCAATATAAGGGTAAATGAAGACTGAATGAGGTAGGTACAGTGATGATATAATATTATTGGTAACAGTAGGTAAATGTAAAATCTAAAGTCATAAAGGGAAACGAAAGGCTGATAACATACCAAAGAGAATAAAGAGGCAGTTTGGTGTAACGCTCTTTATAAACAGCAGGGGGAGGTAGAGGAACCAGGGAGGGGGAGAGAGAAAGAGGGAGGGGACAGGGGTAAAGTGGAGGAGGAGAGTGGAGTCAGGGATGGAGGGATGGAGTCCAGCAGTCAGCAGCCAAGAGGTCCACGGGAGGATCACATGGAGGAGAAAGAGAGGGAGAGATAGAGGGAGAATGATGAGAAGAAAAAGTTGGCATAGGAGTGAGTTTTTATAAAGGGCAAAGAGCAGGATGAGATGGGGAAGGAGAGAATAAAAGGAGGTAAAAGAAGAAAAAAACAAGGTCAGTAAACACAGAATAGTGTCTAAATTAAAACACTGTCACTATGGCAACATTAGGAGGAGAAAAGAGAGATTAACAATGCAACAGTACAGGTCAGATAATACAGTACAATAACATGGGGGGTGTCTCTATATAAGGATTATTGTGTCTCCAGCAACTCAAGAATAGACAAAAAGGAAGCCATGAAATGAAAGATAACAGAAGACTGTTAGTTCTAAACTGTGGAGACACACCCATTTAAAGGGCTCAGAGGAAAAGTTTACTCTGGTGTGCTTGTACGATAGAGAAATAATGTATACTGGTGTGCTTGTGGGTGAGAAAAAGAGTGTGTGGGTAGTAACAGTCCTGACCTCTGGGTTGAGGTTGCTGACCAATAGGACGCCAGCTTGTCCTCCTCCACCGCCGAGGGCTTGCAGGCCGAGACGACTAGCGGCCATGCCCCCTGGACCCATACCGAATGACGCCAAGGCACCGGGCATAGACAAACCTAGACGCACACAAAGAAACACACACATTATCTCAAGCACCGAGGCCAACCTGTGCAGCCGGAGTAGACCGACTGAGTTTTTGCTACATTGTCAAATCATATGTAATAAATGGAGTAAGAACAGGGTTGTAGTAGGCTACAGGTAGAGTGAACCAGCTGACTGGAATTTTGGATGAAAGGCGTGCCCAATTTCAAATGTCAGCTTCTTATCCCCAGAAGATAAGATATGCATATTATTAGTACATTTGGATGGGAAACACTCTGAAGTTTCTAAAACTGTTTAAATCATGTCTGTGAGTACAACAGAACTTATGTAGCAGGCGAAACCCGGAGGACAAACCATTCAGATTTCCCAGTGAAAATGAGTTCACTGGGATCCCAGATTCCTACCAGATTCCCACTAGATTCCTACCGCTTCCACTGGGGCGGCAGGGTAGTGGTTAGAGCGGTGGACTAGTAACCGGAAGGTTGCAAGTTCAAACCCCCGAGCTGACATGGTACAAATCTGTCTTTCTGCCCCTGAACAGGCAGTTAACCCACCGTTCCTAAGCAGTCATTGAAAATAAGAATTTTTTCTTAACTGACTTGCCTAGTTAAATAAAATGTCACCAGTCTTTAGAAATTGGTTGAGATTATTCTTTTGTGTAATGAATAAGTACGGCCATCTTGAACGAGTGTCACTTCATGTGTACTGTTTGAGAGGTGCAAGACCAGAAAGCATGCTTGAGTTTGTTTTCTTCCTGTATTGAACACAGAACGCCTCTCAATTTTATTGATTATTTACTTTAAAAAATACCTAAAGTTGCATAATACAAGTAGTTTGAAATGTTTTGGCAAAGTTTACAGGCAACTTTTGAGATATTTTGTCGTCACGTTGCGCAGGACGGAACCGGTGTTTTTCTGGATCAAACTCTCCAAATAAATGGACATTTTGGATATATATGGATGGAATTTATCGAACAAAAGGACCATTTGTGATGGGAAATATTTGAGTGCCAACAGAAGAAGCTCGTCAAAGGTAGGGCATGATTTATATTTTTATTTCTGCGC
Source organism: Oncorhynchus gorbuscha (assembly GCF_021184085.1). Classification (NCBI taxonomy): domain Eukaryota; kingdom Metazoa; phylum Chordata; class Actinopteri; order Salmoniformes; family Salmonidae; genus Oncorhynchus; species Oncorhynchus gorbuscha. Next base: position 54,838,565 of record NC_060193.1, read on the forward strand.
TTTGTGGCGAGCCTGCAGGGTTGAAATGTTCGCTCTTTTGTTTACTATGGTGCTATCCTCGCCGAAAAGCGTTTTTGAAATCTGACATGTTGGATGGATTCACAACACGTGTAGCTTTAATTTGGTATCTTACGCGTGTGGTTTCATGAAAGTTTGATCTTCATAGGAATTTATTTGAATTTGGCGCTCTGCATTTTCTCTAGCTTTTAGCAAAGTGGGAGGCTACCGCCCCACATATCCCAGAGAGGTTAATGTGAGGATGTACCTGCTGCCTGCTGTAGAGTGAAGGCCTGGGGGAATCCGTGTCCATACGGAGACGCTGAGATCAGACCCGGAGACCCTGGAAAGAGATAGTAGGTGGGGGAGGGAGAGGGAAGGGAAAAAGAATTAATCTAATTTCAGTGTCAGTTTGAGTCTTCAGAAGGGCACCCTGGTAGCTACGTGCTCCTGGCACAAAACACCGGTCTAACGTGTGTGTGTTACCGAAGGCGGCAGCAGCCATCGCGTGCTGGTCCATTCCAGGCTGAGGGTTGTGTTGCTCTCCAGTAGAAAGGTCAGGTCTGGTGTAGTCACGGCTCTTATCGTTGTTAAACTTCACATTGAGGCTGGTCAGCTTGGAGAAACTCACCCTCAGAGTACAGCAACCGTTATAGATGTTCTGACCGTCTAGAGACTGCAGAGACACAGAGGGATTAGGGGTGTGGAAGTTCAGGCAAGTCCATTTACAGCATCTATTATTGATGTTCTGACCATCTGGAGACAGCAGAGAGATGGAGAAATCAGAGGTTTATTAGAGGGGGGGGGGGGGTGTACGTACCATTTTGGTGTGCTGTGCCGTCATGGGGTCAGCGTATTGGACCAGAGCCTGGAACTGGTTGTTCTTAGTGAAAGTGATGATCTTCAGAACAGACCCATACTTGGAGAAGATCTACAGGGGAGAACACACACAGGTTACATCCCTTCTGCAGGCATTTTGACAACAAGCAAAAGAAAACCATCTGAACACGCTCATGACTAAGAAACACTGGAGTGTGCGTACCTGGTGCAGGACTTCCAGTGTGACGGGGTAGAAGAGGTTTTCTACTATGACTCTAAGGACAGGGCTCTGGGTGGCCATGCCTCTGGCTCCCATCTCTCCCCCTCCAACTGACATGGTAGCACCCATTACACCCCCCATACCAGACATGGTAGAGCCCAACATGGTGCCACCCTGGACAGCATTCACCGCCTGCAGTGCTGCCTGGACTCTCTAGGGAGGGGACACACAAACATACACTGTTATTACATTGTACTGTGGGCACTATGCTGTAACCTCTGCATATGACAAAGAAAATGATTTGACAAATGTGCTACAGACATACAAGTTAGTGAGTCTCATATTGGTATGGGTCAATGGGGGAAGTGTCCTCTTACTACTTGGTTAGGTGAGTTGTCGGTCTTGAGTTCCTTGTGGTTGCTGTACTGCATGAATACAGGCTGCTGTCTGATGAGGGGGGTGACCGTAGCGTAGTAGTTCACCATGGTCTGAGCCTGGTCCACAGTGTTCATCTCCAGGAACGCCTACACAAACACATAAGATCAGCCGGGTGTGTGAACCCCTTTAGGGTAAAGGATCTGTAATGTGTGTGTGAACATCCTTAGGGTAAAGGATCTGTAGTGTGTGTGTGAGAACACCTTTAGGGTAGAGGATCTGTAGTGTGTGTGAGAACACCTTTAGGGTAAAGGATCAGTAGTGTGTGTGAAAACACCTTTAGGGTAAAGGATCTGTAGTGTGTGTGAGAACACCTTTAGGGTAAAGGATCAGTAGTGTGTGTGAGACCACCTTTAGGGTAAAGGATCTGTAGTGTGTGTGAGAACACCTTTAGGGTAAAGGATCAGTAGTGTGTGTGAGAACACCTTTAGGGTAAAGGATCAGTAGTGTGTGTGAGAACACCTTTAGGGTAAAGGATCTGTAGTGTGCTCACGTACCTGGTTCTTTCCCTTCATCATCAGAAGGTTGGTGACCTTCCCAAAGGGCATTCCCATGCTGATGACCTCAGAATCCTGGATGTCCCCGGGCAGCTGGCGCAGGTGGATGACACGCGATGGAGCGCTGGGGCTCCGCATCTCACCTTTGAACTTCTTACTGTCATTACCGTTGGCTACAAACAGACAACTTTTAAATTTAACTTCTTACTCTTAGCACCATTAACTACTAGAGAACAGAACATTCTGATTAGTAGCTAATGGTAATGTGTCTGTTAATCAGAATGTTTTGTGCTGTTCTCTAGTAGCTAATGGTAATGTGTCTGTTAACTTATTTGGGGTAGGGGGCGATATTGGGAAGCTTGGATGAAAAACATGCCCAAATTAAGCTGCCTGCTACTCAGCCGTAAAAGCTAGAATATGCATATAATTAATCAATTTGGATAGAAAACACAGAAGTTTCTAAAACTGTTTGAATGATGTCTGCGAGTATAACAGAACTCATATGGCAGGCAAAAACTTGAGAAAAAAATCTAAACCCGGAAGTGGGAAATCTGAGGTTTGTGGTTTTTCAACTCAGCCCCCATTGAAGATACGGGGTGATATTGGTTATGTTTCACTTCCCATGGCTTCCACTAGATGTCTACAGTATTTAGAACCTGTTTTGGGGATTCTACTCTAAAGGAGGGGCTCATAAGGGCTATTTGAGTGAGTGGTCTGGCAGAGTGCCACAGCCTCAGTCTGGGCACTCACGTGAAAGGTAGCTACGTTCCACTTCATTTATACAAAGGAATTGTCCGGTCGGAACATTAAGTTTTATGTTAAAAACATCCTAAAGATTGATTCCATACTTAGTTTGGCATGTTTCTACGGGCTGTAACGGAACTTTTTTAACGTTTCGTCCGACCTGAACACACTTTTGGATTTGTTTATCAAACGCCCTAACAAAAGAAGATATTTGGACATAACTGATGGACATTATCGAACAAATCAAACATTTATGGTGGAACTGGGATTCCGGGGAGTGCATTCTGATGAAGATCAAAAGGTAAGTGAATATTTAAAATGCTATTTCTGAGTAATGTTGACTACCCAATATGGCGGGTATCTTTTTGGCTGCTTTCTTGTCTAAAGGCTGTACTCAGATTATTGCACGGTTTGCTTTCTTTAAAAATCTGACACAGCAGTGAGAAGTTTATCTAAAGTTCCATGTATAATAGTTATGAGTGTTTCTGTAAATTTATGTGGCTCTCTGCAATATCACTGCATGTTTTAGAACTACTGAATGCAACGCGCCAATGTAAACTCAAAAATTAAATAAATAAATATATATATAAATATGAACTTTATCAAACAAAACATATTGTGTAACATGAAGTCCTATGAGCACCAATTTGTAAGTCGCTCTGGATAAGAGCGTCTGCTAAATGACTTAAATGTAAATGAGGGTCATTTGATGAAGATCAAAGGTTAGTGATTAATTTTATCTCTATTTCAGCTTTTTGAAACTTCTCCCCTTGGCTGGAAAAATTGCTGTCTTTTTCTGTGGCTTGGTGGTGACCCAACAATCGTTTGTGGTGCTTTCGCTGTAAATCCTTTTTGAAATCAGACACTGTGGCTGGATTAACGAGAATTGTATCTTTAAAAATCTTGTATGCTTGAGGAATTGTAATTATGAGATTTGTGTCATTTCGATTTTGGGGCCCTGCACTTTCCCTGGCTGTTGCGGGGTCCTAGGCAGGTTAATCAGAATGGTCTATGCTGTTCTCTAGTATCTAATGGTTATGTGTCTGTTAATCAGAATGTTCTATACTGTTCTCTAGTAGCTAATGGTAATGTGTCTGTTAGAGAACAACATTCTGATTAACAGACAGTACCATTAGCTACTAGAGAACAGAGAACATTCTGATTAACCATCAGCTACACACACACCTGGGGTCATGATGTAGGAGGAGAAGAGTTCATCAGATCCCCTCTGGAAGAGAAAGGAACATTCACAATGATCATAACCACATACATCATGGAGACAAAGACAGGCCTAGCTGGGTTGTATTCACTAAGCACTAACTGAAAGAAAACATGAACATGCTCAATAACAAACTTGTTTCCATTTTCTGTTCCAAAATGTTTTGCTACATACACCAACAAATACGACCTGGGTAAATGTATTAACAGAGTTATGGCTGGAGAGGAGCAGTCTGCCAGACAGATGGTCTTGCTCGGCCAGACTACAGTTAATGAAGCCGCTCTGTGTCAGTCAGTCAATGGTGCTCATGTCTGGAGTGGCCCAGCAGCCTCACTCCATCTCTCTACAATACAGCTACTGTTCCAGCCAGAGACACAAAGACACTCATGCTAACAGCACTCAAGAGACACAGCCAGGGAGCAGAGACTTTAACCAACGTTTTAGCACAGAAGACAGGGGTAAAGACAGAGAGAAAAAACAAGGAATTAAATTGTGAATGAAAAGATGCCTACCTTGGTACCCACTGAGACACTGGGGAGAGAGAGAAAAGGAGGGTTACTCATCTGAGTTACTCCAAAGACGGCAGGATGCATTTTCCTAAAAGATCAACCAATCGGTAAATCACTCAATCAACATTTTACATTGATTGTAAATGCAAAAATCTTATCAGGAGACTTACTCTATGTCTGTGACGTAGCCAGGTCCCATAGGATACAGATCAGCATCTAACTTGTGTCTGTTGAGACAAAGGGGGGAAGAGAGGAGACAAGGAAATGGAGGATAGAGGAAGTTTAGTTACTAACTTTATGGAAGTTCATAGCTTGCTAGAAACTGCATTGACTCAAGAAAAGTTGCGTTAGTTCACTTCGTTGAATTGAAATTTCCCCTGAGCAGCTAGAATTGGAAAAATGTACCCTAATCCCGAACACACAACATTCGCCTTCCACAAACACGAGCGCACATATGGAATGCGGAAACTAGCTAACGTTATAAAGACACGTTGATTCAAGATGGGCGTTTTTTTCAAACTACATTTGGCAATACGTTAAAGGTGGTTACTTTTGTTTACATGAAAAAACTGCAACTAGCGTTTTTCTGTTATTTGCAATATAATAAGTTTAAAAAAACAGCCCTTATTAAAAGTCTTAACTTCAACTAGTTCGCATCTCTTCCGGACACGCTTACGCGCAGACAATGCTAACTAGCTAGCCTTGTTGAAAGTCTCAAACATCATCTCGTCTCAAACTAAACGTTAAACTACTACTAAACCGATTGCATAACAACATAACTGTATATAAAAACAGTCAAACTACGGTTGGATTATTTCCGTTTCTTTTCGACATGAAACTACATCTTTTTCACTCACCCTTCCATCGTTCGATATAATCCACAGGTCTCTGGAGCGGCGGCAGATTTCCTTGATTTTCATACAAAATGGCTGAATACACCGAGGCGTTCGTGGATTGGTCCAGGTACTTGGAAAAACCCGAAATAGGCGGGCACTTACACCTAGCATCGCGAATTGATTGGTTCGTAAAAGGGTGGTTATAACATTCTCTTAAAGTTCTCGACCGAAATTTGACCAAAATAACTGTGAAACCATACCCTTGCTTTGTTGACACACATTGATACACATTGATTTATTATGTTCTAGTATCGGATGGCTGACTCGCAAACCTTTGCAACTAAACAATGAATGCTGCTTCTTTCCTGTTTCACAATCAGTTCATGTCGTTCAGAAAATACAAATTCCATAGAGTTGTATAGTTCATGCATTGGCCAACAGATGGCATAATTTGTCTATTACAGGGCTGACTGAGGAGGAGCAGCTGTGTGATTTGGTTTATTATGGGACTCTAAGCAAGACCTGCTGGGTCAAAATATCAACGTTCATTATACTTCAGCAGCAGATTACTATGCTGGATACAATATAAATAGTCATTTAGGTACAAACTTCATGCTTGGTAAACAAAATCAACCACACATGAATTAATCAAAATAATTTCACAGACTTAACCCAGGTGTTTTTGGTTTGAAACAGTTGTTACTATTTCCAATGCATAAAAAAGCAGAGGTAATCTATGGTAATCTAGGGTGTGTGGATATGACCCATAAACAACCCCAGCTAACCCAAGACCATCACACTCCCTGGTTCCAGTGAGAGATCTGTAATCTCTCACTCTCTTGCTCCTCTATCTCTCTCACACCCCCTAACCCCACCTTCTCTCTCCACCTCCCTCTCCCCTCTCTATTTCCCTTCATTCAACCTATCCTCTCCAGTCTCCCTTCTCTCCCTCCTCCCTCTCTCATCCCAGACCCCACCCTTTCTCTTCCCCCTAGTGTGCACTGTAGAGCAGGGTAATGGAACACACAGACACCAGAGAGTCTCTGGGAATGGAAGGTTTATTCTGTTGACGACAGGTTTCACCTTCCCTTTGATCCCAATAGAACCCATTATTACATTCATGTTAAGCAATATGCCGTGATGATGGATATCGTTACCAATGATACTGATCAGACCTGATGAGGAGTATTACGATCAATAACAACACTAATCAGAGTGAGAGTTAATGCTACATCAGAAGATTCAACATCACTGACTCAACCAAATTCATAAGCATCAGCATTAAAACAATGGCTGGGCTTGACTCAAACAGTGAAACAGCCATCTTTTAATTAAAAATAATAATAAAATAGTGAAATGTGTTTATGAGTTGCACAGTGTCATAGTGAGTCTAATGAGGAGATGAGTAGAGATCAATAGATTACTAGATGTAAGTAGAGTATAAATGACTTGAGATGGTGAGATAGAGATGATGACATGGGATGGACAGTTTAAAACAGATAATAATGTTATCTGAGATGTACCAGATGACATGGTGTGGTTGCTTGATGAATTGATTGATTGGTTTACCTATTGATTTGTGATGATGGTACAAGCTTGCATGCAGAGTGTGGCTGGCTATGATTTGGCAGAAACCAAACCAATAAATACATTGTATAAAACTTGATATCAATATATTTGAATACTGTTCACACTGTGAAACTATATTACAGAGACAATATAATATGAAACTGACTGATAAATACTTGATACACAGGGAAATATACAAAATGTATGTCTTCTTCATATTCTGGACTAAAAAACAATGATAGACATTTTCCAGATGGCTCCAATAGCAGACACATTACAATACAAAGACCTGCTACATTTTCTTTTCAACAATAACGTGAGGGCACATCCAGTTCAATAATAAAGACAATATTAATAGAATAGAATACAGAAGTTCACACAGAATACACTATAAATGTCAAGACAGAAAAATATAAAAATAGCATTCACAATAAAAGAATGATCCATATCAGAAGAAATACATCGTAGTAAATAGTAGTACGATAGCAGTACACAGTGAGGGAGGTTTTGTTTGATCAGTCTGGAGGTACTAGCTGCATCTGAAACAGCAGCCCTTTCCTATACTAGTGCACTGTGGGAGTGTTTTGGCCCAAAGTACTATAGGGAATAGGGTTCCATTTCAGATTTCCCCATTGTTATTGTAGTACTAGAGTAGTACATAGTCTAGTGTATATTGTCCTGGCTGTAGATTGTTATTGTAGTACTAGAGTAGTACATAGTCTAGTGTATATTGTCCTGGCTGTAGATTGTTATTGTAGTACTAGAGTAGTACATAGTCTAGTGTATATTGTCCTGGCTGTAGATTGTTATTTTAGTACTAGAGTAGTACATAGTCTAGTGTATATTGTCCTGGCTGTAGGTTGTTATTGTAGTACTAGAGTAGTACATAGTCTAGTGTATATTGTCCTGGCTGTAGGTTGTTATTGTAGTACTAGAGTAGTACATAGTCTAGTGTATATTGTCCTGGCTGTAGATTGTTATTGTAGTACTAGAGTAATACATAGTCTAGTGTATATTGTCCTGGCTGTAGGTTGTTATTGTAGTACTAGAGTAGTACATAGTCTAGTGTATATTGTCCTGGCTGTAGGTTGTTATTGTAGTACTAGAGTAGTACATAGTCTAGTGTATATTGTCCTGGCTGTAGGTTGTTATTGTAGTACTAGAGTAATACATAGTCTAGTGTATATTGTCCTGGCTGTAGGTTGTTGTTGTAGTACTACTACAGTAATACAGTAGTATTGATTCTCCAGTGTCTGTTGGCTGTATATGGTTGGTGTTGGCTGTAGTTTTTGCTGCTTGGCAGGAGGAGTCGGACTGTTTGGTTTTGTAGTCCTGTGAAGTGTGTGATCAGACACCCTCTTGCTCTGACACACTCACACACACACACACACACACACACACACACACACACACACACACACACACACACACACACACACACACACACACACACACACACACACACACACACACACACACACACACACACACACACACACACACACACACACACACACACAAGCATCTTTCTTTGACACACACACAAACACACACGCACGCACGCACACACACACACACACACACACACGCACGCACGCACGCACGCACACACACACACACACACACACACACACACACACACACAAGCATCTTTCTTTGACACACACACAAACACACACACACACACGCACGCACGCACGCACGCACGCACGCACGCACGCACGCACGCACGCACGCACACACACACACACACACACACACACACACACACACACACACACACACACACACACACACACACACACACTCACATGACTGTGCAACACTTGCAACTCGGTTTCTTTTCCTTCTCCCCCTCCTCCCCTCCTCCCCCATTTGCCTCCCCCTTCTCACCCGTACTCCCATTGGCTGCTGTCTGGGTCTCCGTCTCCCCCTCTCCTACCCCCTTCCCCTCCCCGTCTGGTAGCATCACAAACTCCGCCTTGACTGAGCCGTCTCCACCCTCTGTCCCCCCTGCCTCCCCCACCTCCCCTGCTGTCTCACCCTCCAGAGCTGTATAGCCCATGAAGACCAGGGTAACAGGGTTCTCAGCGCTGGCCTGGTCTGGACTGGGACCCAACAGCTTGGCTTCTACTCCTGTTAGTTCTCTTCTAGGACTCTGGTTCTGTGAAACTCCATTTACAGCTGGGGAGAGAAGGGAGAGGAGAGAGGGGGAAATAGAGAGGGGGAAATAGAGAGGGGGAGAGAAGAGAGAGGGGGAAATAGAGAGGGGGAGAGAAGGGAGAGGAAAGGGGGAAATAGAGAGGGGGAGAGAAGGGAGAGGAGAGAGGGGGAAATAGAGAGGGGGAGAGAAGGGAGAGGAGAGAGGGGGAAATAGAGAGGGGGAGAGGAGAGAGGGGGAAATAGAGAGGGGAGAGAAAGGAGAGGAGAGAGGGGGAAATAGAGAGGGGGAAAGAAGGGAGAGGAAAGGGGGAAATAGAGAGGGGGAGAGAAGGGAGAAGAAAGGGGGAAGTAGAGAGTGGGAAAGAAGGGAGAGGAGAGAGGGGGAAATAGAGAGGGGGAAAGAAGGGAGAGGAGAGAGGGGGAAATAGAGAGGGGAGAGAAGGGAGAAGAAAGGGGGAAGTAGAGAGGGGGAGAGAAGGGAGAGGAAAGGGGGGAAATAGAGAGGGGGACAGAAAGAGAAGAGTGAGAGAGGGGGAAATAGAGAGGGGAGAGAAAGGAGAGGAGAGAGGGGGAAATGGAGAGGGGGAAAGAAGGGAGAGGAAAGGGGGAAATAGAGAGGGGGAGAGAAAGAGGAGAGTGAGAGAGGGGAAATAGAGAGGGGGAGAGAAAGAGGAGAGAGAGAGGGGGAAATAGAGAGGGGGAGAGAAAGAGGAGAGTGAGAGAGGGGAGAATAGAGAGGGGGAGAGAAAGAGGTGAGTGAGAGAGGGGGAAATAGAGAGGGGAGAGAAAGAGGAGAGTGAGAGAGGGGGAAATAGAGAGGGGGAGAGAAAGAGGAGAGTGAGAGAAGGGGGAAATAGAGAGTGGGAGAGAAAAAGGTGAGTGAGAGGGGGGGAGCTGGTTAGGTTCTACATTAACACAAATCTAGAAAACATTAGCCAGGTTTCCATCCAACTGTTTTATGTGAATAAAGTACTGTCATATAAAAATAGTTTGCATCATATAATCAGCAAATGTTGGTAAACTTTTGGTACTTTTTTAACAAATGGAAAAAAAAAGCAATACCACATGGAAAATACTGACCTCCGTTCTCTTTGGTCACGACCGGATTCTCCAGCTCCTCTATATCCTGCTCCAAGCTGACACAGACACGCACACACACACACACACGCACGC
>NC_060193.1:54851245-54853745 GCF_021184085.1 Oncorhynchus gorbuscha
CTCTCTCTCTCACTCTCTACTTCACTGTCTCTCATCCATCCACCCCTCTCTCTCTCTCTCTCTCTCTCTCTCACTCTCTACTTCACTGTCTCTCATCCATCCACCCCTCTCTCTCCTCTCTCTCTCTCTCTCTCTCTCACTCTCTACTTCACTGTCTCTCATCCATCCACTCTCTCTCTCTCTCTCTCTCTCTCTCTCTCTCTCTCTCTCTCTCTCTCTCTCTCTCTCTCTCTCTCTCTCTCTCTCTCTCTCTCTCTCTTTACTTCACTGTCTCTCATCCATCCACCCCTCTCTCTCTAACTCTCTCTCTCTCTCTCTATACTTCACTGTCTCTCATCCATCCCCCCCCCCCTCTCTCTCTCTATACTTCACTGTCTCTCATCCATCCCCCCTCTCTCTCTCTCTCTCTCTCTCTCTCTCTCTCTCTCTCTCTCTCTCTCTCTCTCTTTACTTCACTGTCTCTCATCCATCCACCCCTCTCTATCTCTCTCTCTCTCTCTACTTCACTGTCTCTCATCCATCCACCCCTCTCTCTCTCTACTAAATTGTCTCTCATCAATCCACCCCTCTCTCTCTCTCTCTCTCTCTCTCTCTCTCTCTCTCTCTCTACTTCACTGTCTCTCATCCATCCACCTCTCTCTCTCTCTCTCTCTCTCTCTCTCTCTCTCTCTCTCTCTCTTCTCTCTCTCTCTCTCTCTCTCTCTCTCTCTCTCTCTCTCTCTCTCTCTCTCTCTCTCTCTCTCTCTCTCTCTCTCTCTCTCTCTCTCTCTCTCTCTCTCTCTCTCTCTCTCTCTCTCTCTCTCTCTCTCTCTCTCTCTCTCTCTCTCTCTCTCTCTCTCTCTCTCTCTACTTCACTGTCTCTCATCCATCTCTCATCCTCTCTCTCTCTCTCTCTCTCTCTCTCTCTCTCTCTCTCTCTCTCTCTCTCTCTCTCTCTCTCTCTCTCTCTCTCTCTCTTCTTTACTTCACTGTCTCTCATCCATCCACCCCTCTCTCTCTAACTCTCTCTCTCTCTCTCTATACTTCACTGTCTCTCATCCATCCCCCCCCCTCTCTCTCTCTCTTTACTTCACTGTCTCTCATCCATCCACCCCCTCTCTCTCTCTCTCTCTCTCTCTCTCTCTCTCTCTCTCTCTCTCTCTCTTTACTTCACTGTCTCTCATCCATCCACCCCTCTCTCTCTAACTCTCTCTCTCTCTATACTTCACTGTCTCTCATCCACCCCCCCCCTCTCTCTCTCTATACTTCACTGTCTCTCATCCATCCACCCCTCTCTCTCTCTCTCTCTCTCTCTCTCTCTCTCTCTCTCTCTCTCTCTCTCTCTCTCTCTCTCTCTCTCTCTCTCTTTACTTCACTGTCTCTCATCCATCCACCCCTCTCTATCTCTCTCTCTCTCTCTACTTCACTGTCTCTCATCCATCCACCCCTCTCTCTCTCTACTAAATTGTCTCTCATCAATCCACCCCTCTCTCTCTCTCTCTCTCTCTCTCTCTCTCACTCTCTACTTCACTGTCTCTCATCCATCCACCTCTCTCTCTCTCTCTCTCTCTCTCTCTCTCTCTCTCTCTCTCTCTCTCTCTCTCTCTCTCTCTCTCTCTCTCTCTCTCTCTCTCTCTCTCTCTCTCTCTCTCTCTCTCTCTCTCTCTCTCTCTCTCTCTCTCTCTCTCTCTCTCTCTCACTCTCTACTTCACTGTCTCTCATCCATCCACCCCCTCTCTCTCTCTCTCTCTCTCTCTCTCTCACTCTCTACTTCACTGTCTCTCTCTCATCCATCCACCTCTCTCTCTTCACTGTCTCTCATCATCCTCTCTCTCTCTCTCTCTCTCTCTCTCTCTCTCTCTCTCTCTCTCTCTCTCTCTCACTCTCTACTTCACTGTCTCTCATCCATCCACCCCTCTCTATCTCTCTCTCTCTCTACTTCACTGTCTCTCATCCATCCACCCCTCTCTCTCTCTACTAAATTGTCTCTCATCAATCCACCCCTCTCTCTCTCTCTCTCTCTCTCTCTCTCTCTCACTCTCTACTTCACTGTCTCTCATCCATCCACCTCTCTCTCTCTCTCTCTCTCTCTCTCTCTCTCTCTCTCTCTCTCTCTCTCTCTCTCTCTCACTCTCTACTTCACTGTCTCTCATCCATCCACCCCTCTCTCTCTCTCTTTCTCTCTTTACTTCACTGTCTCTCATCCATCACCCTCCCTTTCTATCTCTCTCTCTCTCTCTCTCTCTCTCTCTCTCTCTCTCTCTCTCTCTCTCTCTCTCTCGCTCTCTACTCCACTGTCTCTCATCCATCCACCCCTCTCTCTCTCTCTCTTACTTCACTCTCTCTCATCCATCCACCCCTCTCTCTCTCTCTCTCTCTCTCTCTCTCTCTCTCTCTCTCTCTCTCTCTCTCTCTCTCTCTACTTCACTGTCTCTCATCTATCCACTGTCCTCTCTCTCTCTCTCTCTTCACTGTCTCTCATCATCTCTCTCTCTCTCTCTCTCTCTCTCTCTCTCTCTCT
>NC_060193.1:54858745-54863745 GCF_021184085.1 Oncorhynchus gorbuscha
ATCCATCCCCCTCTCTCTCTCTCTCTCTCTCTCTCTCTCTCTCTCTCTCTCTCTCTCTCTCTCTCTTTACTTCACTGTCTCTCATCCATCCACCCCTCTCTATCTCTCTCTCTCTCTCTACTTCACAGTCTCTCATCCATCCACCCCTCTCTCTCTCTACTAAATTGTCTCTCATCAATCCACCCCTCTCTCTCTCTCTCTCTCTCTCTCTCTCTCTCACTCTCTACTTCACTGTCTCTCATCCATCCACCTCTCTCTCTCTCTCTCTCTCTCTCTCTCTCTCTCTCTCTCTCTCTCTCTCTCTCTCTCTCTCTCTCTCTCTCTCTCTCTCTCTCTCTCTCTCTCTCTCTCTCTCTCTCTCTCTCTCTCTCTCTCTCTCTCTCTCTCTCTCCTCTCTCACTCTCTACTTCACTTCTGTCTCTCATCCATCCACCCCTCTCTCTCTCTCTCTCTCTCTCTCACTCTCTACTTCACTGTCTCTCATCCATCCACCCCTCTCTCTCTCTCTCTCTCTCTCTCTCTCTCTCACTCTCTACTTCACTGTCTCTCATCCATCCACCTCTCTCTCTCTCTCTCTCTCTCTCTCTCTCTCTCTCTCTCTCTCTCTCTCTCTCTCTCTCTCTCTCTCTCTCTCTCTCTCTCTCTCTTTACTTCACTGTCTCTCATCCATCCACCCCTCTCTCTCTAACTCTCTCTCTCTCTCTCTATACTTCACTGTCTCTCATCCACCCCCCCTCTCTCTCTCTATACTTCACTGTCTCTCATCCATCCACCCCTCTCTCTCTCTCTCTCTCTCTCTCTCTCTCTCTCTCTCTCTCTCTCTCTCTCTCTCTTTACTTCACTGTCTCTCATCCATCCACCCCTCTCTATCTCTCTCTCTCTCTCTACTTCACTGTCTCTCATCCATCCACCCCTCTCTCTCTCTACTAAATTGTCTCTCATCAATCCACCCCCTCTCTCTCTCTCTCTCTCTCTCTCTCTCTCACTCTCTACTTCACTGTCTCTCATCCATCCACCTCTCTCTCTCTCTCTCTCTCTCTCTCTCTCTCTCTCTCTCTCTCTCTCTCTCTCTCTCTCTCTTCTCTCTCTCTCTCTCTCTCTCTCTCTCTCTCTCTCTCTCTCTCTCTCTCTCTCTCTCTCTCTCTCTCTCTCTCTCTCTCTCTCTCTCTCTCTCTCTCTCTCTCTCTCTCTCTCTCTCTCTCTCTCTCTCTCTCTCTCTCTCTCTCTCTCTCTCTCTCCTCTCTCTCTCTCACTCTCTACTTCACTGTCTCTCATCCATCCACCCCCTCTCCCTCTCTCTCTCTCTCTCTCTCTCTCTCTCTCTCTCTCTCTCTCTCTCTCTCTCTCTCTCTCTCTCTCTCTCTCTCTCTCTCTCTCTCTCTCTCTCTCTCTCTCTTTACTTCACTGTCTCTCATCCATCCACCCTCTCTCTCTCTCTAACTCTCTCTCTCTCTCTCTATACTTCACTGTCTCTCATCCATCCCCCCCCTCTCTCTCTCTCTTTACTTCACTGTCTCTCATCCACCCCCCCCTCTCTCTCTCTATACTTCACTGTCTCTCATCCATCCACCCTCTCTCTCTCTCTCTCTCTCTCTCTCTCTCTCTCTCTCTCTCTCTCTCTCTCTCTCTCTCTCTCTCTTTACTTCACTGTCTCTCATCCATCCACCCCTCTCTATCTCTCTCTCTCTCTCTACTTCACTGTCTCTCATCCATCCACCCCTCTCTCTCTCTACTAAATTGTCTCTCATCAATCCACCCCTCTCTCTCTCTCTCTCTCTCTCTCTCTCACTCTCTACTTCACTGTCTCTCATCCATCCACCTCTCTCTCTCTCTCTCTCTCTCTCTCTCTCTCTCTCTCTCTCTCTCTCTCTCTCTCTCTCTCTCTCTCTCTCTCTCTCTCTCTCTCTCTCTCTCTCTCTCTCTCTCTCTCTCTCTCTCTCTCTCTCTCTCTCTCCCTCTCTCTCTCTCACTCTCTACTTCACTGTCTCTCATCCATCCACCCCTCTCTCTCTCTCTCTCTCTCTCTCTCACTCTCTACTTCACTGCCTCTCATCCATCCACCCCTCTCTCTCTCTCTCTCTCTCTCTCTCTCTCTCTCTCTCTCTCTCTCTCTCTCTCTCTCTCTCTCTCACTCTCTACTTCACTGTCTCTCATCCATCCACCCCTCTCTATCTCTCTCTCTCTCTACTTCACTGTCTCTCATCCATCCACCCCTCTCTCTCTCTACTAAATTGTCTCTCATCAATCCACCCCTCTCTCTCTCTCTCTCTCTCTCTCTCTCTCTCTCTCTCTCACTCTCTACTTCACTGTCTCTCATCCATCCACTCTCTCTCTCTCTCTCTCTCTCTCTCTCTCTCTCTCTCTCTCTCTCTCTCTCTCTCTCTCTCACTCTCTACTTCACTGTCTCTCATCCATCCACCCCTCTCTCTCTCTCTTTCTCTCTTTACTTCACTGTCTCTCATCCATCACCCTCCCTTTCTATCGCTCTCTCTCTCCATTACAGTTTTTCTCAGTCGCTTTAGTGCATTTTTCACATCATCCCTAACATGTGCAAAATAACAAGTGCATTTCTTAGAACAATTTGTACAAACTGCAATATACAATGGATATGTTTCTAAAGCTAGTCAGTCACTAAAAATCCATAGTACATCTCTCAAAAGTAAATATTCATGCCAATGATCATGTCAGTGTCATCAGAATGATAAGTCATTGAGTCATTGTTGAGCAATGTATATGAGCATCCTCGGGGGGTCACAAACCATTGCCTTAGGATGTTTGATCGATGGAAACTCACATTATCACAAATGACCACATACTTTGGCAAATCCTCTCTAAGCAGACCCCTCTCATCATCAGGGATGAGAGCCCTGTAGAGAGTCTCTAAAACGTTGAGTAGATGCTGGGTGTTGTATCGCCCTGTAAGGTGGATATGGGTTAGGACACCATGCTCCGAAATAGCAGCACACATGGTGATATTTCCTCCCCGTTGGCCTGGCAAATCCACAGTAGCTCTGTGACCGATGATATTCCGACCCCGCCTTCTGCATTTGGTCAGGTTGAAGCCAGCCTCATCCATGTATAAAAAATTGTGAGAGGGTTCACTTGATTCCAACTCCATTATACGCTATATCCCAGAACACACAGTTGAATTTGTTTTGGTAAGGAAGAGTGACATAAAATGTACATATATTGCATGTTCCTTCCACAGCAATGTAAATGTGTGCAGTTTATGCTTACTGTACTATGTATCACTATAAAATGTTGCTGTAAAGTAGTTACATAGATATATGTTTTACCTGTACATACTGGTACCGTAGCTCCTTAACTCTGTCCTCATTCCTCTGGAATGGTACACGGTACAGCTGTTTCATACTCATCTGGTTTCTATGCAGCACCCTGTCGATGGTTGAGATGCGAACCGTATGGATGTTTTCAAAGACATCGTTGTCTTCTATAATGGTCCTTTGTATTTCCCTGAGTCTCATGGCATTGTTTACTAGGACCATGGTGCAAATAGCCTCCTCCTGTTGAGGTGTGAAAAGTTGTCCTCTGCCACCAGTTTGAGGTCATCTTGCAGTCAGTCCTATGTGGGGAAATGCAGTGATGCATCGCATACTTTCACATAGACAAAAACTATGCGAACACACATTTTACTGTAAAACATACAGGTGGGTGCATGTAAGGTGCAGTATGTATCTGTATAGAGTATATTTCTGTATGCTGTGAAATACAAGTGGACTACTGTAATATGAAGCATTGTAGGAAGTATACAGTATACTGCTTATATACAGTAACAGTGCACTGTACATTGGTGGACATACCTGTTCTCTCTTCGAAACGTTTGAACTATTGAGGACACGGTTGATCTCCCAATATTCGGCTGCACCCTTCGACCCGTCTCAGCCATTGTAAGGCCATGATTGACAACATGGTCTACAATAGTGGCCCCTATGTCCTCTTCTGCCTCTTCCTCTGTTTTGCCTTCCACCACGCATCCTTGCTCCTCTTCTTCCTTCTCTTGGCTGTTGACCCTGTTCGTTTCCTGGTCCATCCATTATTGGAAAATAGCAACTCTGTGTTGTGGTCTGTCTATATATGCTTGCCAATTGATTCTTCATGAGATGCAACTTTGAGCAATTTAGACAACTGGTTGATTGTTGGTTCAACATTCCTTCATGAGTGAGGGTCAATTTCACCTGCACGATTCATCAATTCACGTTTTTGTACAAAAGGTCTAATAGACATGTGTAAAACTATGCTTGACAGTTTATGACAAATAGTTAAATAATTTTGCATGTAATGGCTTATGCAAGGAACTAATGCCTAGATGTTTTGAGGGGTAAGACTATTCAACGGAGAACCATCTACTATATTTTGATCAACAAGACATGAGCAATAGATAATGTGGAAAAAAGCTGACATTTGTACATTATCAATTGCAATTTGTTCAAAAGGAATAAGAAATTGCTTTAATGATGTGCACAAGTGACTAGATGATTTGGAATTTGACAAGTAGTATCAAGAATTGCACTTTTGATCTGAGAAATGCATCAAAGCGACTGAGAAAAACTGTAAGAAAATATGTATATACGTTTCCCATAATGCTGCATAACACTCCTCCCTCTCTCTTCCATATTTCTCTCTCTCCCTCCATTTTACATTTACATTTGAGTCATTTAGCAGAATCTCTTATCCAGAGCGACAGTTAGTGCATATCTTAAGATAGCTAGGTGGGACAACCACACATCAGACCTAGTAAGTACATTTTTCCTCAGTAAAGTAGCCATCAGGAAAGTGTCTCCCCTTCCCCCCACCTCTTGGATATAATTGGATATACACACCCTCCCCAGCTCAGCACGCTGTTCATTGTTCTGGTGCAAATACTACTTACACTACTGACAATGGAAGGGACACAAACACAAACACACACACACTCACACTCATACACACTCACACACACTCATACACACTCACACTCATACACACTCATACACACTCAC
>NC_060193.1:54868745-54885806 GCF_021184085.1 Oncorhynchus gorbuscha
GGGATAGGAGGTCTGGAGGGATAGGATGTCTAGAGGGATAGGAGGTCTGGATGGATAGGAGGTCTGGAGGGATAGGAGGTCTGCAGGGATAGGGGGTCTAGAGGGATAGAAGGTTTGGAGGGATAGGGGGTCTGGAGGGATAGGGGGTCTGGAGGGATAGGATGTCTAGAGGGATAGGAGGTCTGGAGGGATAGGAGGTCTGGAGGGATAGGATGTCTTGAGGGATAGGGGGTATGGAGGGATAGGGGGTCTGGAGAGATAGGGGGTCTGGAGGGATAGGAGGTCTGGAGGGATAGGGGGTCTGGAGGGATAGGGGTCTGGAAGAAATAGGGGGTCTGGCGGGATAGGGGGTCTGGAGGAATATGTGGTCTGGAGGGATAGGGGTTCTGGAGGAATAGGGTTTTTGGAGGGATAGGGGGTCTGGAGGGATAGGAGGTCTGGAGGGACAGGAGGTCTGGAAGGATTGGGGTTCTAGAGGGATATGGGTTCTGGAGGGATAGGGGGTCTGGAGGGATATGCGGTCTGGAGGGATATGGGGTCTGGAGGGATATGAGGTCTGGAGGGATAGGGTGTCCTGAGGGATAGGGGTTCTGGAGGGATAGGGGGTCTGGAGGGATTGGGGTTCTAGAGGGATATGGGTTCTAGAGTGATAGGGGTTCTGGAGGGATAGGGGTTCTGGAGGGATAGGGGGTCTGGAGGGATATGCGGTCTGGAGGGATATGGGGTCTGGAGGGATAGGGGGTTTGGAGGTCTGGAAAGATAGGATGTCTAGAGGGATAGGGGGTCTGGAGGAATAGGGGGTCTGGAGGGATATGGGGTCTGGAGGGATAGGGGTTCTGACGGGATATGGGTTCTGGTGGGATAGGGGACTGGAGGGATAGGGGTTCTGGAGATATAGGGGGTCTGTAGGTCTGGAGGGATAGGGGTTCTAGAGGAATATGGGTTCTGGAGGGATAGGGGGTCTGGAGGGATAGGAGGTCTGAAGGGATAAGGGGTCTGGAGGGATATGGGGTCTGGGGGAATAGGGGTTTGAAGGGATAGGGGTTCTGAAGGGATAGGGAGTCTGGAGGGATAGGGGGTCTGGAGGGATAGGGGGTCTGAAGGGATAGGGAGTCTGGAGGGAACGGGGTCTGGAGGAATAGGGGGTCTGGAGGGATAGAGGGTCTGGAGGGATAGGGGGTCTGGAGGGATATGGGGTCTGGAGGGATATGGGGTCTAGAGGGATCGGGGGTCTGGAGGGATAGGGAGTCTGGAGGGATAGGGGTCTGGAGGGATAGGGGGTCTGGAGGGATTTGGGGTCTGGAGGGATATGGGGTCTGGAGGGATAGGAGGTCTGGAGGGATAGGAGGTCTGGAGGGGTAAGGGGTCTGGAGGGATAGGGGGTCTGGAGGGATAGGGGTCTGAAGGGATAGGGAGTCTGAAGGGATAGGGAGTCTGGAGGGATAGGGGGTCTGGAGGGATATGGGGTCTGGAGGGATAGGAGGTCTGGAGGGGTAAGGGGTCTGGAGGGATAGGGGGTCTGGAGGGATAGGGGGTCTGAAGGGATAGGGAGTCTGGAGGGATAGGGGTCTGGAGGGATAGGGGGTCTGAAGGGATAGGGAGTCTGGAGGGATAGGGGGTCTGGAGGGATAGGGGGTCTGGAGGGATAGGGGCTGAAAGTGCTAATAGGTCTGAGGTGTGTGTGTGTGTGTGTGTGTGTGTGTGTGTGTGTGTGTGTGTGTGTGTGTGTGTGTGTGTGTGTGTGTGTGTGTGTGTGTGGGGGGGGTGAGCAATGAGTGGGTTACAAGGTTAATTCGTTATGGTTGCAGGGTTAATTTGGCATGGTTGCAGGATTAATTCGGCATGGTTACCGGGTTAATTCTGCATGGTTGCAGGGTTAATTCGGCATGGTTACGGGGTTAATTTGGCATGGTTGCAGGGTTAATTCGGCATGGTTACAGGGTTAATTCGGCATGGTTACAGGGTTAATTCGGCATGGTTACAGGGTTAATTTGGCATGGTTACGGGTTAATTCGGCATGGTTACAGGGTTAATTCGGCATGGTTTGGGGAAGGCTCTGCAAACCACCGACCTCATACCCTCAAGTATCATAAAGTATTCTCACGGCTTGCTAGAGCCGAACTACTATTGTGAACTATCGTAGCGCAGTGGTCTGAGCAAGTTCTTTTTTTTGGTGAGCGCGACGTTCTCAGGAACTTTTCAAATGTCTGAAATCAAAGTCTATTTCTGTTGATCAGGCTGGTCTAACAGGAGTTATTAATTAATTAATGGTTGTATGAAACCATGCATGCTGTGTGTGTGTGTGTGTGTGTGTGTGTGTGTGTGTGTGTGTGTGTGTGTGTGTGTGTGTGTGTGTGTGTGTGTGTGTGTGTGTGTGTGTGTGTGTGTGTGTGTGTGTGTGTGTGTGTGTGTGTCACTTACAGCGATGGCCTGAATTCTCTCCTGCTGTGAAACCTCAGCCATCCTGAGAGAGAGAAATAATAAAGTTAGTGAGATAGAAGAATAACAGAGTGATGTCGACATTCCTGCTTTAATGGATTCCAGAGCTCTGGCGGGGAATACCGCTCTGCCTCATTGGGAAGACTTGCATGGTTGCGTGAGTGCGTGAGTGCGACCGCGTGTGTGTGGTGCCGTACGTGGGTGTGATCAGTCTGAAATAAACATCAAGAGACCTGGATTAGGAGAGACATACAACACACACTGCAGGTACCCTGACACGCTGCATAACATGACATAACACAACACGTACATGAATACTGATCATAACCCTATAACATGAACCCTAACTCTGGAGGGATTCTCATTATAGAATTGAATAACTCTCATCATCTACTCAGAAACATCCAGAAACAGTCTTGGGGTAGAGAGGAGACTGATCAATCAATCAATGCTAATGGTAGAGCAGAGCCATAAGGCCGAGGTTATTGACCAGTCTGTTATGCACAGTCAACTCCTGATTCAATGTGGTCTGTGTGTGTGTGTGTGTGTGTGTGTGTGTGTGTGTGTGTGTGTGTGTGTGTGTGTGTGTGTGTGTGTGTGTGTGTGTGTGTGTGTGTGTGTGTGTGTGTGTGTGTGTGTGTGTGTGTGTGTGTGTGTGTGTGTGTGTGTGTGTGTGTGTGTGTGTGTGTGTGTGTGTGTGTGTGTGTGTGTGTGTGTGAGTGTGTGTTTGTATGTAATTGTAGCCTGAGGGAGAACAGGTAGTAAAATATACTGGACCCCTCTGTTCTCTATCAATAGTGCATTGGATTTTATATATCTGGTGCAGGACTGCTGATGATCATGAGTGAGTGTGTGAAAGAGAGAGAGTGAGAGAGAGAGAGAGAAGGAACAGCACGTCAGAAATCAGCTCAATGTAATCGAAGAATTCATAGACTCTAACCACCTCTGGGAAAATTGGAAAACACTAAACGAACAACAACACAAATAGTTAGTTATCCACAATGGAGATGTATGGGTAAACCACTTCTCCAATATTTTAGGCCCTATAACAAAAAACAAACAGAAAAAACATATACATGATCAAATACAACTCTTAGAATCAACTACTAAAGACTACCAGAACCCACTGGATTCTCTAATTACATTGAATGAACTATAGGACAAAATGCAAACCCTCCAACCCAGGTAATCATGATGCATTATGATTAACAGCAGACTCATACATTTCCTCAGTGAAAACAATGTACTGAGAAAATATCAAATTGGCTTTTTACCAAATTACCATACGTCTGTAACGTCGTTCGTCTGTTGAATGAAGAGAGTCAGACCGAAATGCAGCGTGTAGGTTACTCATGAATTTAATGAATGAAAAGGTACATAAAATAACTGAATACGAAAACAACAAACGGAACGTGAAACCTATTACAGCCTATCTGGTGAACTATAACACAGAGACAGGAACAAACACCCACAAAATACAAAGCGAAAGTCAGGCTGACTAAATACGGTTCTCAATCAGAGACAACGACAAGCACCTGACTCTGATTGAGAATCGCCCCAGGCAGCCAAGCCTAACTAGACACACCCCTAATCAGCCGCAATCCCAAATAATACAAACCCCAATACGAATACAACATATAAACCCATATCACACCCTGGCCTACCCAAACATATAACAAAAACACAAAATACAATGACCAAGGCGTGACAGAACCCCCCCCCCTAAGGTGCGGACTCCGGGACGCACCTCATGAGCATAGGGAGGGTCCGGGTGGGCGTCTGTCCATGGTGGCGGTTCTGGCTCGGGACGTGGACCCCACTCCATAAATGTCCTAGTTCCTCCCCTTCGCGTCCTGGGATAATCCACCTTCTCCGCCGACCATGGCCTAATAGTCCTCACCCTGATCCCCACATAACTGAGGGGCAGCTCGGGACCGAGGGGTAGCTCGGGACCGAGGGGCAGCTCGGGACAGAGGGGCAGCTCAGGACAGAGGGGCATCTCAGGACAGAGGGGCAGCTCGGGACAGAGGGGCAGCCCGGGACTGAGGGGCAGCTCGGGACAGAAGCAGCCCGGTACTGAGGGGAAGCCCGGTACAGAGGGGAAGCCCGGTACTGAGAGGCAGCCCAGTACTGAGAGGAAACCCAGTACTGAGAGGAAGCTTAGTACTGAGAGGAAGCTCAGGCAGGTAGTAGGCTCCGGTAAATCCTGGCTGGCTGGTGGAACTGGATGATTCAGGTTGTCTGGCCGATCTAGAAGATCTTGGCAGACTGGCACTTCTGGCGGATCTTGGCAGACTGGCACTTCTGGCGGATCCTGGCAGACTGGCGGCGCTGGGCAGACTGGCGGCGCTGGGCAGACTGGCGGCGCTGGGCAGACTGGCGGCGCTGGGCAGACTGGCGGCACTGGGCAGACTGGTGGCACTGGGCAGACTGGGAGCACTGGCGGAGCTGGGCAGACTGGGAGCACTGGCGGAGCTGGGCAGACTGGGAGCACTGGCCGCACTGGGCAGACTGGGAGCCCTGGCCGCGCTGGGCAGACTGGGAGCACTGGCCGCGCTGGGCAGACTGGGAGCACTGGCGGCGCTGGGCAGACTGGGAGCACTGGCGGCGCTGGGCAGACTGGGAGCACTGGCGGCGCTGGGCAGACTGGGAGCACTGGCGGCGCTGGGCAGACTGGGAGCACTGGGCAGACTGGGAGCACTGGCGGCGCTGGGAGCACTGGCGGCGCTGGGCTGACAGGAGACTCCGGCAGCGCAGGAGAGGAGAAAGGCTCTGGCTGCGCTAAACAGGCGGGAGACTCCGGCAGCGCAGGAGAGGAGAAAGGCTCTGGCTGTGCTAAACAGGCGGGAGACTCCAACAGCGCCGGAGAGGAGAAAAGCGCTGGCTGCGCTGAACAGGCGAGGCACACTGGAGGCCTGGTGCGTGGTGCTGGAACTGGTGGTACTGGCGCGAGGACACGCACAGGAAGCCTGGTGCGGGGAGCTGCTACCGGAGGACTGGTGTGTAGAAGTGGCTCTGGATAGACCGGACCGTGCAGGCGCACTGGAGCTCTTGAGCACCGAGCCTGCCCGAGCTTACCTGGCTCGATGCCCACTCTAGCCCGGCCAATAGGAAGGGCTGGTATGTGCCGCAGCTGGCTCTGCACCCGCACTGGAAACACCGTGCACTCCATAGCATAACACGGTGCCTGCCCGGTCTCTCTAGCCCAACGGTGAGCACAGGGAGTATGCGCAGGTCTCCTACCTGGCATAACTATTCTCCCTTCTAGCCCCCCCCAATAATTTTTTGGGCTGTTTTTCCGGTTTCCAACCGCGTCGCCGTGCTGCCTCCTCATACCTGCGCCTCTCCGCTTTAGCTGCTTATATTTCCTCCTTGGGACGGCGATATTCTCCGGCTGCGCCCAGGGTCCTTTACCGTCTAATTCCTCCTCCCATGTCCAAATCTCCAAATGGTGCAGTCTCTCCCACTGCAACTGCTCTTCATGATTAACAGGGAGAGTAGGCTCAGGTCTGACTCCTGACTCAGCCACTCTCTCTCTGCGCTTTCCCCCGTTACTTTCGGTTTTCGCTCTGTATAGCCGTGCTTTCCTTTTCGACTCCATACGTCTATAGCCTTCTTCGCATTGCTGTAGGGAATCCCAGGCGGGCTCCTGCACTCGCTCTGGGTCGGCCGCCCACCTGTCGATTTCTTCCCACGTAGTATACTCCATGCTTCTGCTGTCCATAACGTCCTCCTTTAGATCCTGCCAGTTCACACGCTGCTCGGTCTGTGAGTGGTGGGTGTTTCTGTAACGTCGTTCATCTGTTGAATGAAGAGAGTCAGACCGAAATGCAGCGTGTAGGTTACTCATGACTTTAATGAATGAAAAGGTACATGAAATAACTGAATACGAAAACAACAAACGGAACGTGAAACCTATTACAGCCTATCTGGTGAACTACAACACAGAGACAGGAACAAACACCCACAAAATACAAAGCGAAAGTCAGGCTGACTAAATACGGTTCTCAATCAGAGACAACGACAAGCACCTGACTCTGATTGAGAATCGCCCCAGGCAGCCAAGCCTAACTAGACACACCCCTAATCAGCCGCAATCCCAAATAATACAAACCCCAATACGAATACAACATATAAACCCATATCACACCCTGGCCTACCCATACATATAACAAAAACACAAAATACAATGACCAAGGCGTGACAACGTCAGACCACGTACTCACCCTGCACACTCTAATTGACAAACGAACAAACCAAAACAATGGCAAAGTTTTCTCATGCATGTTTATTTCAAAAAATACTTTGACTCAATTTGGCATGAGGGTCTGCTATACCAATTTATGTAAAGTGGTGTTGGGGGAAAAACCTACAACATTATAGAATCCATGTACACAAACAACAAGTGTGAGGTTAAAATGATGTGTGACTTGTTGCCACAAGAAAAGGTCAACCAGTGAAGAACAAATACCATTGTAAATACAACCCATATTTATACTTATTTATTTTCCCTTTCCCCTTTACAACACTGTATATATACATAATATGACATCTGTCATGTCTTTATTCTTTTGAAACGTCTGTGTGTGTAATGTTTACTGTTCATTTTTATTGTTGATTTCACTTTTGTATATTATCTACCTCACTTGCTTTGGCAATGTTAACATATGTTTCCCATGCCAATAAAGCCCTTGAATTTAATTTAATTGAAATGGAGAGAGAGAGAGAGAGAGAGAGATGGACAGGGAGAAAGAGAGAGAGAGAGATAGAGAGAGAGTGATTAAAATGGATTAGAGGCTAAAAATGACACAATTGATCAGAAAACAACAGATAGAGAAAGCAAACAAATCCTTTCTTTTATCTGGTATGATGGGGAGGAGGGAGAGAAGGGGAGGGGGGGAGTCTCAAACATGTCACCTGCATGCCACAAGACTGTGTGAGCCTGATGGGCTAAAGGCTCAGGGAGCAAGCACACGTCTTATAAATCTCTCTCTCTCTCTCTCTCTCTCTCTCTCTCTCTCTCTCTCTCTCTCTCTCTCTCTCTCTCTCTCTCTCTCTCTCTCTCTCTCTCTCTCTCTCTCTCTCTCTCTCTCTCTCTCTCTCTGTCTCTCTCTCCTCTCCCGTTCTCTTTCTTTCTTTCTCTCTCTCTCTCTCTCTCTCTCTCTCTCTCTCTCTCTCTCTCTCTCTCTCTCTCTCTCTCTCTCTCTCTCTCTCTCTCTCTCTCTCTCTCTCTCTCTCTCTCTCACTGTCTCTCTCTCTCTCTCTCTCTTCTCCCATTCTCTCTCCTCTCTTATTCCTCTCTCTCTCTCTCTTCTTTCTCTCTCTCTCTCTCTCTCTCTCTCTCTCTCTCTCTCTCTCTCTCTCTCTCTCTCTCTCTCTCTCTCTCTCTCTCTCTCTCTCTCTCTTATCCCTCTCCTCTTCTCTCTCTCTTCTCCAGTTCTCTCTCTCTCTTCTCCCATTCTCTCTCTCTCTCCCATCTCTCTCTCTCTCTCTCTCTCTCTCTCTCTCTCTCTCTCTCTCTCTCTTATCCCTCTCCCTCTTCTCTCTCTCTTCTCCCATTCTCTCTTTCTCTCTCTCTCTCCCTCTGTCTGTCCCTCTCTCTTCTCCAGTTCTCTCTCTCTCTCTTATCCCTTTCTCTCTTCTCTCTTCTCTCTTCTCTCTCTCTCACACACCACACACACACCACCTCTCTCTCTCTCTCTCTCTCTCTCTCTCTCTCTCTCTCTCTCTCTCTCTCTCTCTCTCTCTCTCTCTCTCTCTCTCTCTCTCTCTCTCTCTCTCTCTCTCTCTCTCCTGCCTGGTAAAATGCCATATCGATGCTAAAAGCCAGACACCCCAAAATAGAAACACTCCCACAACAGATCTATATTGTCTGTGTGCGTGTGTGTGTCAAAGAAATAGATAAACATGAAAGGTAGGCCTACATCATAAATGATTACACTAACATATTGGAATCGTAAACAATTAAAATGGTCAAATTATTATTTGTGTTATTCTAGTCCACCTGACTGTTTGAGAATTTAAAGCCTAGAATAAACTATTCAACATACAGGGGCAGAACATACTGTTTGTTTTCACATTTTCTGCAAGGGAGGAGACTGTCTGAGTGTCCTTCCTGTACTCAGGGCCGGGTTAATGGAGGGGCTTACCCACTGCTATAACAGCCTCCACTCTTCTGGGAAGGCTTCCACTATTTGGAACATTGCTGTGTGGACTTGCTTTCATTCAGCCACAAGAGCATTAGTGAGGTCTGGCTCGCAGTCGATGTTCCAAATCATCCTAAAGGTGTTTGATGGAGTTGAGGTCAGAGCTAGATGCAGTATTAAGGGGACCTAGCCCAAACCATGAAAAACAGCCCTAGACCATTATTCCTCCTCCACCAAACTTTACAGTTGGCACTATGCATTGGGGCAGGTAGCGTTCTCCTGGCATCCGCCAAACCCAGATTTGTCAGTTGGACTGCCAGATGGCGAAGCATGATTCATCAATCCAGAGATGGCGTTTCCACTGCTCCAGAGTCCAATGGCAGCCAGCTTTACACCACTCCAGCTGACACTTGGCATTGCGCATGGTGATCTTACACTTCGAACACACCGACAGCGTTGTTGTGCAAAATAGTGTGCAGCATCATCTGGAAATGTATGCAACAAAAGTTCAACATTCACCTTCTGCTACCATTTCTGTCAAGCCGTCTACGCATACAGTTTTCCAACGTACGAACCACACCGAACGCACCACACCGACAGTACCACACCGAACGCACCACACTGACAGTACCACACTGAACGCACTGCAACCGCCTCTGCAACGCAATGCTGCAAGGCAAACACAGTGTTTCATTGGAAATTAATGTAATTCTGGTGAACCAAAATGCAATGATGCTGTCAGTGTGATCGAAGCGTTAGGTGCGCGTGTGTGTGTGTGTGTGTGTGTGTGTGTGTGTGTGTGTGTGTGTGTGTGTGTGTGTGTGTGTGTGTGTGTGTGTGTGTGTGTGTGTGTGTGTGTGTGTGTGTGTGTGTGTGTGTGTGTGTGTGTGTGCGTGGCTGCTCGGCCATGGAAACCCATTTTTTTGTGTATTTTCTTTGTATTTTTATTTATTTTGTATTATATCCCCCTTTTTTCTCCCCAATTTCAATCTTGTCTCATCGCTGTAACTCCCCAGCTGTCTCGGGAGAGGCAACGGTGGAATCATGTGTCCTCCGGAACATGACATGCCTAACCGCGCTCCTTAACACTCGCCAGCTTAACCTGAAAGCCAGCCGCACCAATGTGTCGGAGGAAACCGTTCAACTGGTGACCGGGGTCAGCCCGCAGGCACTCGGCCCGGCACAAGCAGTCACTAGGGTGTGATGAGCCAAGTAAAGCCCCCCCGGCCAAAGCCTCGCCTAGCCCGGACGACACTGGGCCAATTGTGTGCCGTCCTATGAGACTCCTGGCCACTGTCGGTTGTGGCTCAGCCCGGGAATGAACCTGGGTCTGTAGTAACACCTCTAGCACTGTGATGCAGTGCCTTAGACCGCTGCGGCACGCGGTCCCGTTCTGTGAGTTTGTGTGGCCTACCGCTTCGCAGCTGAGCCGTTGTTGCTCCTAGACGTTTCCACTTCATAATAACAGTACGTACAGTTGACCGGAGCAGCTCGAGCAGGGCAGAAATTTGACGAACTGACTTGTTGGAAAGGTGGCCTATGACGGTGGCACGTTGAAAGTCACTGAGCTGTTCAGTAAGGCCATTCTACTGCCAATGTTTGTATATGGAGGTTGCATGGCTGTGTGCTCGATTTTATACACCTGTCAGCCACGGGTGTGGATGGAATAGCCGAATCCACTAATTTGAAGGGGTGTCCACATACTTTTGTATATATAGTCTATATTGCCTCCCAATATTATACAATATGTGTCGCTTCATTAGACTGGGCTATATTTGTTTGAATTCCATACCAGATTGATCTCAGTTTGTTAGTGTCAGAGTAGCCACTGATTTCGGTCATTTGAGTGGTATTAGAAACGATTCCACTAATGTCTTCTATGTGTAAAGTATGTAGCATTGTATGAAATATGTTTTTAAAAGGCAAAACAAATATTCTGACCCTGCAAACAACATGTGTGGAAATCCTAAAAACACCCCTGCTCAACTGTAGCCTACATTACAAATGTTATTATGGCTTTATTATAAAGGGGCTTTTTCTTCAACAGGAAACCTCGCATTGAATTGCATCTTGGTGGATGGATTTGTTTACAGAAAATAATGGTGTGCCAGGAAGTGTGTGGGGGCTAAAAAACAGTGCCCAGGGGTCTATGATTTCATAATCCTGCTATACATGTACTGTATATTGTTTATTTATTTATTTATTTATTTATGTACGAGTGGTATTTATTATCATATTGTTTTGTTCACATTATTGTCATGCATTTCCATCTATGCATTAACGGGATTTGTATCATTTATAATTACATTATGCCTACATTAGAAAACACACATTATCTCTTCATCTCGTTTTCCCTATATTCTGCATCTCGCACTCTGCTCCATCCCTCCATCCCCTTCTCTCCTCACCTCCATCCTTCATCGCTGTTCCGTGATGCTGAGGCAGTGGAGCGCTACGGCTAGTCAACAAATTCGCGGAAATCAGGCCAAGTATAGTCGTGAGTAGACACTGCGTGTAACGAGCAGACAGACAGCCGGGCTACTTACCCAATAGCGGAGTCCTTTAACTTGTCACGGATGGCGTCTCTCTCCTTTGGCGTCTCTCTCATCCTAGTTTCATCCACACTGAAATAAAATAGCACTGCGACGGTTTCCTCTTCTTTCACTGTGTATGCTTATAGTCTATGTTTACTGGCGTATAGCTTCAAAACAGTCGGGTTTCCTCCCCTCCTCTCCCTCCTCTCTCCCCTTCTCCTCCTCCTCTCTCCTCTCTCCTGCCACCCTTCCGTTGGCCGGTGAGGAGTCGCGGGAACGCCCGAGCTGTGTGTGTGCGTGTGTGTCGCGGGAGCTTGATCCGCTCAACACTTCAACAGAGAGAAAACAAGCTGGCCGTTATTTATCTTCGTTCCACGACATTACAGGAGTTCGTGGGTGAATTGGCGATTTTTGGAGAGATGAAAGCTCTCCTGGTCCCCTCAAAATTATGGTTTGTCTCCTGTAGGCGACCTGTTTTGCAGAAAGGTTTGTGCTCTCACCAGCTGGCGAGAGAGAGAGAGAGAGAGAGAGAGAGAGAGAGAGAGAGAGAGAGAGAGAGAGAGAGAGAGAGAGAGAGAGAGAGTGTGTGTGAGAGAGAGAGAGAGAGAGAGAGAGAGAGAGAGAGAGAGAGAGAGAGAGAGAGAGAGGAAAGAGAGAGAGAGAGAGAGTACGCCTTCCTCCCGAGATAAGGAGGCCCAGGGTGTGTTGTTGACTGATATGATATTGAGGCCTCTGGTTATAATTAGGGTCTGGGTATTGCCGATAGGATATTGGAGCCTCTGGTTATAAATGGGGTCTGAGTCTAGCCGACAGTCTGACACGATAATGGGCCTCTGTTTCTAAATGCGCTCTGGGTCTAGCCGACAGTCTGATGCAAACATACAGTATGATAACAATAGCTGCCAATGAGGCTTTACCACAAACACAATTAATTACATTTGAATGCTGATTCAGTCAGGAAACAGAGTTCAAAAGACATTCTGAAATGTACCTTTTCTCTCCATGGCTAACTACCAGGAAGTTTGAAAAGATAGGAAGAGTGGGCAGGGAGCTTATATTCATGAGCTCACCTTGACTGACAGCTCTTTGAAACACCTATGTCAAGCAACTTGGATACAGTGACCAGTGTTGCAGTAAAATCATCTCAAGCTAATTTGCTGATGCACAAAGCAACTCAAACAACATTGAAATTGGATCAATTTCATCATGAGGCCAATGGTAACTTTAAAACAGTTTAAGGGCTGTAATTGGTGAAAACTGAGGATGGATCAACAACATTGTAGTTACTCCACAATATTAACCTAATTGACAGAGTGAAAAGAAGGAAGCCTGTACAGAATACAAAATATTCCAAAACATGTATCCTGTTTGCAACAAGGCACTAAAGTAATACTACAAAAAATGTGGCAAAGAAATACACTTTTTGTCCTGAATACAAAGCATAATGTTTGGGGCAAATCCAACACAACACATTACTGAGTACAACACTCCATATTTTCAAGCATAGTGGTGGCTGCATCATGCTATGGGTATGCTTGTAATTGTTAAGGTCTGGGAAGTTTTTCAGGACAAAAAAATAATGGAATGGAGCGTAAGCACAGGAAAAATCCTAGAGGAAAACCAGGTTTAGTTTGCTTTCCATCAGACAGCAGAACAATGACCTAAAACACAAGGCCAAATCTACGCTTGAGTTGCTGACCAAGAAGACAGTGAATGTTCCTGAGTGGCCAAGTTAATGTCTTGACTTAAATCTACTGGAAAAATCTATGGCAAGACCTGAAAATGGTTGTCAGTAATGATCAACAACCAATTTTACAGAGCTTGAAGAATTTTGAAAATAATATTTGGCAAATGTTGCACAATCCAGGTGTGGAAATCTCTTAAAGACTCACAGCTGTAATCGCTGTCAAACGTGCTTCTACAAAGTATTGACTCAGGGTTGTGAATACATATGTAAAATGAGATAGTTCAGTTTTTAATTTGAAATAAATGTACAACAATTTCAAAACATGTTTTCACTTTGTCACTATGGGGTATTGTGTGTAGATGGGTGATAAAAATATATATTCAATTTTAAATGTAAATGTAAATGTAAATTTTGAATTCAGTCTGTAAGTGTAACACAACGACGTGGAAAAAGTCAAGGGGCATGAATACTTTCTGAAGGCACTGTTCATGTAGATTGGTTCAGTTGGTGAAGTGCGCCATCTACTGGCCATAACATATTTATTGTGGCATGTGGTATCCTGTGGCCAGAAGGGAGCATTTGTGTTCTGCATATGGTTCATAGACTGAGAAGAGGAGAGGAGGGGCCAGGGAAGAGATGAAAGGATGAAGAGGATGCCTCTAGCCACTAGCAGCTGTAAATTGGGACACACGTTTATAAAGACACTCTGACCCATGCGCTCTAAACATATTTCATTAATTTACTTCTGTATTTATTCATGTAAACAGAAACAAATGAAAAGTAGCCCTACCACATGTACAGGCAGAAGATATCAATAGAGCTACTGATTGCTGTGGTATTTCTAGTGACCAGGCTGGATTTACAGAGAATACAGGTAGAGATAGAATCATATGTTTAGTGCTGATAGGTAGGAGTCTTCTCTGTTGTCTGTAGGTTAGTGCTGATAGGTTGGAGTCTTCTCTGTTGTCTGTAGGTTAGTGCTGATAGGTTGGAGTCTTCTCGGTTGTCTGTAGGTTAGTGCTGATAGGTTGGAGTCTTCTCTGTTGTCTGTAGGTTAGTGCTGATAGGTTGGAGTCTTCTCTGTTGTCTGTAGGTTAGTGCTGATAGGCTGGAGTCTTCTCTGTTGTCTGTAGGTTAGTGCTGATAGGTAGGAGTCTGCTCTGTTGTCTGTAGGTTAGTGCTGATAGGTTGGAGTCTTCTCTGTTGTCTGTAGGTTAGTGCTGATAGGCTGGAGTCTTCTCTGTTGTCTGTAGGTTAGTGCTGATAGGTAGGAGTCTGCTCTGTTGTCTGTAGGTTAGTGCTGATAGGTTGGAGTCTTCTCTGTTGTCTGTAGGTTAGTGCTGATAGGTTGGAGTCTTCTTTATATGTATTTGTGAGTGAGTGATGAGTTTATTAGCAGCCCAGCTGTGACCAGTCCAGGAGAAAAGGGTGGGTGGGTGGGTGTGTCATGGTGTATGTGTATTTATAACCGATGGGGAAAGGTTTGAATGTGTTCATGTCAAGGTAAATCAGACAGTCAGAGGCAGAAGATGTGTGTGTGCGCGCGTGCACGTTTGTTGAATGAAGAGACGCAAATACACGCCGCAGCAGCAGTCACAGGCACGTGGTCAGAACCCAACCCAACCCAACCCCACCCTACTGGACTAGGTCTACCCACAACAAAACTAACCAAATATGAAAAGAGGAAGAGAGATGGGAGGGGGGGGGGGGTTCAGCATCTTTTTGCCTAAAATGAATAGCCTTTACATTTAAAATAGAATGTTCTAAAGGGTAATATATTCGAAGAAACACTCAGAATCAAACAGACACACATGCTTTCACTCATGCACGCGCATACCCAAACACACACCAAAATCCATCGCTTTGTTTTCCCCAGCTTTATGGTGGTGGCACTCCTCCATTAGGAATTTGTAGTGGTGAGAGGAGGGGCGTTTGTGTATGTGTGAAGGAGCAGTCGGTCTCCTCCCCTCGTCTCCCCCCGCCCCCTCGCGCCCCCCATGCCTTTGTGTGCGCGAGGCTCTCTGTGAGCAGCGGTTCTTCAAGTGAGATATCGGTTCGCTTCTGAGCGCTGTTTGAGTTTGTGTGGGCTGTTCGAACATAGCGTGGCTGACTGGGACTGGGGTGAACCGGTAGAAGGCACGTGAAACCTCTGAGTTTATTCACACATGCGCGATCAGAAGGGAAAATAACGGAGAAATATCGAATATAGGACTTTTCCCTTTCGTTTTACCCATCTATCATTCTCTCGTCCTCTCTATCCGTGGAGAATCTGACCAACCCAAACAACCTAATGTGTGTTTTTGTGTGTTTTGGGGGCGTAAAACAACGGGCAGCGCGTGAAGATGGATTAACGTTTGAACGGAAAACTGGAGCAGCACGCTAGACCTCGGCGAGGGGGGAGGGCAAGACGGGCCTCTGCAAACACACATAACCCGCGGGACAGAGGTAATTTAGCGCTCTGTGTCTTTCTGTGTGTGTGTGTGTGTGTGTGTGTGTGTGTGTGTGTGTGTGTGTGTGTGTGTGTGTGTGTGTGTGTGTGTGTGTGTGTGTGTGTGTGTGTGTGTGTGTGTGTGTGTGTGTGTGTGTGTGTGGAGAGGCAAGGCAGGGTGAGTCTGACACTAGTGTCTGAGAGAATCGATGTTTTTTAATCAGGACAGTTTTTTTCTCTCTCTCTGAGTTCAGGACCATGCAGTGGACAGCGCCATAGTTACAGTAGAATAACTCCGTTCAAAATGAGTATGTGTCACATTGTGTGTCTCAACTCCCTGCTTCTGTCTCTCTGAGTTCAGGACCATGCAATGGACAGCGCCATAGTTACAGTAGAATAACTCCGTTCAAAATGAGTATGTGTCACATTGTGTGTCTCAACAGTAGAATAACTCCGTTCAAAACGAGTATGTGTCACATTGTGTGTCTCAACTCTCTGCTTCTTTCTCTCTGAGTTACTGTAACTATGGCGCTGTCCTGGGTCCACTCCATTGTCCTGAATTCAGAGAGAGGGTTAGAGAGAGAGAAGTGGGAAACAGATAGCACACAATTGAGGCTTGTTGTGTGTGTGTGTTTGTGTGTGTGTGTGTGTGTGTGTGTGTGTGTGTGTGTGTGTGTGTGTGTGTGTTTGTGTGTGTTTGTGTGTTTGTGTGTTGTGTGTGTGTGTGTGTGTTTGTTTGTGTGTGTGTGTGTGTTTGTGTGTTTGTGTGTTTGTGTGTGTGTTTGTGTGTGTGTGTGTGTGTGTGTTTGTGTGTTTGTGTGTTTGTGTGTGTGTGTGTGTTTGTGTGTGTGTGTGTGTGTGTGTTTGTGTTCTGATGTTCCGTTCATTTGGACTTGAGGACCAACCCAACAGATGTGCATTCAGCTAGTTACTATTAAGCTTCGGGTTGCTTCAAAGGACCAGTCCAAGACCAAGCAGATGTTTGCCCATGTGGAAGTAGTAGCAGAAAATGACTTAACAAGCTGATAATGTGCAACAACACCTCGGTAATGTATGCCACCTGGAACGCCACCAGGGTGATGACTAAACCCCTCCCCTTCTGTCTGTTCCTAGACTCTGATTGGACCAACACCAGGATGATGTCGTCACCAAAAGCCAAGACCAAGAAGAAACCTCCCAAAGACAGCATGACACTTCTACCATGCTTCTACTTCATAGAGGTGTGTGTGTACGTGCGTACGTGTGTGTCCAATATAACTGCATTTAATGTATAACACTCACTATGGCTGTTAGTAAGACAATATCTCCCTGTTACCTCTCTCCCTTTCTCTCTCACCCTTGCAAGCCTCCACTCTCTCTCTTTCTCTCTTTCTTTCTGTCTAGCTCCCCATCGTCCTCTCCTCCCTTGTCTCTCTCTACTTCATGGAGTTGACAGACCTGTTGTCCCCGGCGACCCCTGGGTTCCATTGCTATGACCGTGGCCTGTCGTTGCCTTACCAGGAGACAGGAGACGAACTGATCCCTCTGCTGATGTTACTGAGCCTGGCCTTCGCAGGACCGGCTGCCTCGGTTAGTACACACACCGTCAGAACCTAGAATCAATAGACTGATCAATGAACAGCCTATCAGGGTGCATGACCAGTTGTGTGTGTGTGTGTGTGAATAGATCATGCTAGGTGAAGGGCTGGTGTATTGTTACCAGTCCAGAGTCAAACAGAGTAAAGCTGAAGGATCCATCATCGCTGGAGGGTGTAACTTCAACTCCTTCCTACGGAGGACTGTTCGCTTTGTTGGTACGTACCTGTTATTTACCCTTGAATCCACAAG